>NW_027272068.1:0-130000 GCF_040938485.1 Diadema antillarum | reverse complement strand
TTTCACAGTAATTATGTTATATAGTAATAATTATTATAAATATGGATGTGCTTGTGTGTGGGGATGTATATGATTTCTATGAATATACGAGCATATTTTTCTCTTATTTTTCATTTTTACTGTGCGGCTATGGGCTCATGCAGTCGAAGGATTGAATACATAATTACATTTGAAATACTAAATACACCCCTTCATCAGTGAACCTATCAAACTCTTCCTTCATATTATAGGGTATGCCCTTTTCCAGACCACATGTGCTTTGTGCCAGAATTTCATTTCAATAAAGTGCGCTGTGAAGACGGACTTCGCTCAAACTTTGGCCTAAAGCGCACATTGTGCCAACTTGACTGGTGACTTATTGTGTAGTAGGAAAAACATCAATAAAAGCCATGAGATTTCATCTCCTTATTACGAATCAGCACAATGTGACGTACCCTGCTGTACGTGACTGCATTCAGGATGATTAAAGTCGAAGACGATACACATGGACTTCGTTTCATAAAGTTCTTTGCAAAATTGTATAAAAGCAGTTTCTATGACAGCAGCCATGAAGCAACACTAATCAAATACTATAATGTGAGTGTTGGCGTCATTACTGAATGGATTATGAAATACAGTATTACAGTGACTTTAATTCAGTTATTGTAAACCCCTCTATAAAATCGGAACCACATTATTTTTTTCCTATAGGAGGGTGTTGCTGTTCTGTTTTCATGATCCTCAGGTTTAAACATGTTAGATAGGACTCCGTGCGAAGCTGTAGCAAATTAAGTTTGTGCCGTCATGTTGGATGTAATAATGTGTCAACGAGGCCGTACCCACAACTAATTATGTTTCAACGTAAATTAGCATTATTGTCTACCAACTCACACAACCATCGTACAATCAGTCTAAAATAGGCAACATCCAGGGTGTTCCCATGCGTATTGGGGTTAATGGTTTAACATTGCACGTTTATCGCTGAGAAAAAAAAATCAACACAGACAATGTCTTCTGCAAGGTCATCTCCCTACTACAAGCAAGTAGCAATGTGAGAAAAAAAAAATGTCTGCTGTCGAGATATCTGGCACGTCTGGGTTTCGTTTTTTTTTTTTCTCTCTCTCTCTTTCAGATGTGAATTTATGTTGAAATGCAAGGATGAGTGAATGATGTTGGTACCTGCAGTAGGCCCCATGTCAAACGAATTTCAGTTTAGCATGTATCATTACCAAAGAGGCAATGAACATCAACATTTACAAGAAGGAAAATAGGCAGACAGCCAGAAATGAAGAAAGTACCCCCTAACTCTTCATCATCGATAATGGTGTAACCCTTCACTCGCAAAGGTATCGTTGCAGCCAGAGAAAGACGAAATTGTGAATTTGAATGAGGAATCCAGCCATGACGCCAACAGTATCACAACATTGAGACATCATAATCTGCATTACACATCATAAATTTACCCTTTTGAACTTAAAGGCATGTGTGTATACAATCAAGAAGGCAGGACGTGCTTCAATATTCGTTCCTATGGCAACCCTCCTGAACACATTCATGCGTACTATAGCTGAAATTTGACACACCCAGAAAGCAACATGTATTGGAGAAGCAAATGCGACTTTTGTAGACAAAATACTAGCAAGTCAAGGAAGGGCTGGAAAAGGTATTGAGGGCTTACGATACCTTTACGATGTAAGCCTACATTATACACCACGATATGCACAGCCCCACATACATATACACGCACTCTATTTGTTTGTAGGCCTATTATGTACTTGTTTTTACTTATTTCGTTTGTACTATTGTATGTATTTGTTCCGATACTAGAATGTACAAATATTTTGTGTGCCAAATTAGCTGTAGCTCTATAGACATTGAAATGTTACCGAATACCCGTCAATCATTTTTAAAGCACATAATGCAGTCACAATGATTGCTTTAATAATAAAAGGTCGGAGAATCGGCTCATATCCCTATCATAATACGACTGAGGATGACCATGCGCGTCATTGTAGAATCATTCCCAGCAAAACGAGGTTATCAATTTCACTATTGTTTAATTATAATAGATACGCTTTAATGCAAATGCCTAACTAAAAATTCTGAAGGATGGTCCATACAGAGAGGGTATATTTAGTTTTATTTGCTGTCGCACTGAAACATGTAATAGGACTACAATGCAGCTAAAGAAATCAACCTTATACGTTTACAAAGGGAATGACTATTGTGTATGCGTCAGACGTTCTTTTGTGGGAGACAAGGGCAAAAGAGTTCTAATAATATTTCTATTCAGGATACATGAACCGTGCGGGAAAGGAATTTGGTGCTGAAAATATCGAGTCAACATGAGGGTAAAATTGAGTGAGTTCATTCCGGTGTCAAAAGTAGTTACACTTACAGCAGAAATTATGAACAGCCTTTCAAGTTACACTCATAATTCTCGCAGAACAGGCGAGTCCCAATACCCAATACCTCCTCGATCTGTAGTTCATATTCCACGGATACACCGATATCATTTGGTGGATATATTTCAGGACTTATGGCGTCCAACTCTTTAAGAAAAAGCCAAAACAATGGCAACAACGCACATGTCACGCTCACGTCACCAAGCCACTGTTTCACGACAAGATTCTCATGGTTCACGATACACAGGCCTACGATTTCCTTTCCAGTCAAACTCATTCAGGTTTAAAAATAAGACAAGTCTATTAACCAATTATGTTTGTGAAGAATATGTTAATCAATGAGCATGAGTACCCTTTACAAGGAGTCTACTTTATTTCATGTCATTTAGTTGTCTTGTGAACAATGTTACATTTCGCTAACCATCGTGCCTATTCAATTCAATTCAATTCAATTCAATTCAATTCAATTCAATTCAATTCAATTCAATTCAATTCAATTCAATTCAATTCAATAATGGTTCATAAGTTAAACATTTTAGCCTCTTGAGAAAGCTATATAAAATGGTAACGCCGTACGTTCATGTCAAGATACTATCACGTGGGTAACAAGAGAGAACATGCTATGAAATATAACCCGAAACTTACCTTTCCGAGTTTCCATGTTTGCTGTTCTCCGTTCGACTTGTTTCTAGAAGGCGGTTCGACAGAAGACGTTTTGCACGTATATCCAGGGCAAGGTGCGATACCCGTGTGAACCGAGACGCCGACAGGGCGATGTAATATCTATCAAAATATGAGCGTTGGAGTCACGTGACATCTAGACTTTTTTTCTGATTTATTGTTCCCACTTTTTTTTCAAACCATAGCTGAAGTCGACAGAACTCGAGAGGTAAAAGAACTCGAGAGTGCTCAAGCATATCTCCAAACAAAGAAGACGGAGAGACAACACACTTGTTTGACTGACGAGTTATGGGTGACCCGATAGCGCTAGGTCGACATAGGTGACGAGAGTAGTAAGCACCGGTATTGTATTTTGACCGGCCGATTGTTATGTCATTATCTTGAAGACTATACTGTTTGTACTCTTCTGAACGAATGTCAACGAAAGCAGTGTGAAGGAGTGACGTTGCCAAAGTTCGCGTTGTGAGTGCTCTGGAACACCATCGAGTCCCCGGATATCATCCATACACAGTATGATTGCCAATTTTGATGCCGACTCCGATTACCAGCGGGGCTTTCGTCAACTTTTCGCCCACTCGGACGTCTGCGAAGCAACCAAGCAAGCAAGAAAAAAAAGTGCTTCGCACGAACGTCTGGCAGCTAAAAAACAGAAACGCAAGGACAGTAACAAGAGCAGCCCTTATCTTGTGGGGCAGGAAATACTTTTTTTTTTCGAAATGAAATCTTTTTTCTAATAACACATTTCTGTTGTCGTACAAATTCAACGAAAACAAAACGTGCAATGTATTACAAAAATGGCATATATTATGGAACTAATAATAATTATTGTTCAAAATAATTACTTTCATGGAAAAGAGGAACCCACGTGAAAGACAAGACTAGCTCTATGGATGGGGTTTGAGAGAGAGGGGAGGGGCAGGAAAAGTACACTTTATACCAGGACTAAGAAAGTCGACGGATTTTGAAATGACATGGTTTTGCGAACAACGGCGAAGGGCGCGGCTGATTGCTCAAATCGTGACGTATAGCACGTAACAACATACATGACAGTATAGACATCATGAAATGTAACTCTAAAGAGACGAAACGGTTCCCGCAGACGAAATCTTATGTTGTGGGACGATCCTATCGTATAGTTTGCAGTGCACTTACCAATGTGACAAAGAATATAAGAAATACGATAGGCGAGAAATATTTTCATTTTCATGTTCATGTTGTCACTCACGCCACGTGACACAATAACAGTCACACCATCGAGGGGTAGTCATGGTGACAGTTATAATTGAGTATACACGATTGCTGTTGCGACGTTAGTCTCGCATGCATGAAAAAAAAAGTAAATTGCCAGGTCGATGACGCTCGAAGATGATGGCAAGTTCTTTAATGTTTTAATAGGCCAAGTGAAAATTTACCCCCTAATGTGTTTACCTGGCAAGATTTCACGGTGTGACGGTATTGTTGTTGTTGTTGTTGTTGTTGTTGTTGTTGTTGTGTGTGTGTGTGTGTGTGTGTGTGTGTGTGCTCTTTTTACATTAGATGTCTAGTTAGTTGACAAGTAAGTTTCAACAACTTGAGCGGAATTTCACTTTAAGGGGAAGTGGAAGATAGCACACACTCCGCCTTTATCGTCAGCACAGCTTCCTGAAGTATAGCACCATGTCACGAGACAGCGTTACTTTTCAGCGACAGAACGCCTTTTCCTGGTTCTCTTGTGAAAGACGGGATAAACAAAAAGATCAGGAAGCAGAACACACTGTCAGGATAGTCTTCTCATCTCCTGTTCTCACTCTTGTCTATCATGTAGAGAGGATTCCCGAGCAGGAAAATGTCGGAGAAGAGAAACGTGACAGATCAATCTGTCTCCACGGAGATACATGGGATTGATTTGAACCGTTGCCTCTAAGTGTATAAACATAATACAGGGTTTCAACACGCTTCCTCGTATTACTGTATAAGCCATGAGTTAGATTTCGGTGAATGTAAAAGGATGCGTGATAGCTGACTGTTGATAAATGTTCTTGTTGTCTGTCACGAACAGAAATCGCCTCGGAGGGCATAGAGGGAATAACAATTTTGGTTGTCACATGGGTTAAAGGACCCTTTTATCATTCGGTGTAGGGGCGGATTCAGGAATTCCGTAAAAAAGGGGGGCGTACGCACTCCCTCCATTTTTCTTTTTATTTCTCTTGTTTTAACAAAAAAGCTAAAAAAATAAAAAAAATAAATAAAGGGAGGGGCGCGCCCGGTACGCCCCATCTGTCGTCCGCCACTCCGGCGTCCCGCAGCGGCCTGTACAGACGAACCTCGACAGCACCAAGAATCATAACCCCCACTGTGTCGTTGGGGCAAATCAACATTAATGTGTTTGTATCGACAGCTTACTTTGCAACATACCGAGACTCTCAAAATACAGTTTAAAAAAGTAACAGAAACAGGCAGAAAGAGAGATAGAGAGAGAGAGACCGGGGGGGGGGGGGGGAGATTATCGTGAAAGTTTGAACCCTTTAATCGGCGCCCTACAATGAGCAGATTAATCACATTTTTCGATCTCCAAAGATGCAAGGCGCGATATGATTGAATTCCAAATCGCCCACACCTTTTGTAACAATAGGTCACCCACGACTATTAGCACAATGGCACAGCGGTGTAGATTTCTTCGTCTTCTCCCTTGTCTGACGGATCACGATCTAGAACAGAAATATCAATAAAGCTGTCCTCACGATATTCAACGATCTATGCTGAAATGAAGTTAGATGACTCATAATCACGTTGTGTGTGTGTGTGCGCGTGTGTGTGTGTGAATATATATGTATTATTGTATACATATGCCTCTAGGCATTATAATTACGTGTGTGCTAGTGGATTGTGCTTATAAGTTTGGTATATTAATTACGCATACGGATACATAACTTTTAGCGTATTACTTACAGTCCACAACATTAGAGGAGCTGCGCACTACATGCGTTGATGTTGATGTGAGATGCTTAACACACACAAAAAACCCACTAAAACTAAAACAACAACAACAACAACAACAACAACACCCCCCCCCCCCCAAAAAAAAAAAAAAAAAAAAAAAACCAGGGAATTTGACAATAGTCAGGAACAACTAATGTGATTGGTTGGTAACTGTGAATATCATAATATTTTGATCTATAGCTTCTCTTTTTCCCAACCTTATCCGTTCTCTGTCCCCCTTTTCCGCGTACATATAATAATTACAGCATGCGTGACAACATTGAGTAAATGATCACTAGGCAGCGATAAGCCCGTTGAGATACCATCGAATGATTCAGTTTGTCAACATTAGGACGAACCTTGTGACGCTACAGCATCTCATCATGACTAACAATGGACCTTTGACCATGCCAAGGCAAATCATACACGCGTTTTGGCCATAGTGTGCTTTAACCGCTATTAACCAAAGAAGTTCTGAGTGGAATATTGCTGCGGGCTTTAGTGCCTATCAGTTAGTTCTCTTTAAGTGATCAGTTATAACTGTATAGAGATTAGGAAGCTTTTGATACTTCTGCAACCGAAATAAAAAAATGACGTTTATTTCCAAACGTGGAGCTCAATGTATATTGAATATCATGTCAGAAAAGATACAGCACAAACATTGACAAAGCAACACGATGTGGTGTGGGGGTCTTGATGTGTTACGCAAGCGTTCGCAGGCTGACCTGGCTCTGCTTTATAAATTACGGTCAATCATTATCTTCAATGGTAAACAAAATGTAATCTATTACAGAGGTCATGATAATACTTCATACCGTGTATCGGCATCAGGAAAGAGACATTCTATGTATACTCCTCGAACATCCTATCGGTCAACATGCCGGTGTTGATAGCTATAGGCAGTATCTCGACTCTTCTTCTGTATACTAATGAAACTGCCTATAATACCTCAGTAAGTGTGGCAATTAAACTTTCATATAGTTGACACACTCAAGTCACGTAAAAAACCACGTGTAATGATTATAATGATAATAGTCATGGTAGTAATGATATAAAACTAATTAAACTACAATGATAATCAAAAGTGGTAATGATGGTGATGATGGCAATAATCATACTATCATCGCAAATATTTAGTACCACCATCATCACTATCATCACTGTCAAAATGATGAGTTAAAAATCACCTATCAAACGCACGTAATTTTTCCATCAAGATACTTAACCCTATAAAGCCCAAGGGGGGGGGGGGGGCACATTGTGCCCCCCACCAGATTTTCATTTGCCACTCTTTAGCCCTTTGATCCGATTTCAACCAAATTTGGTGACTCTTCCTATATTCTTATTGCAAACATTTTGATGTATAATTTAGCTATATTTGATGTTGCTGGTTGCCATGGCAACCATAAACTGATAACCATGTCAGTCAGATTTTGCATCTTTTTTCTGTTCCCATTTCATTTAACAGCATTACAGTGTATGAAATGGATATTTCTTGGCTGAAATTTGTTGAAGGAGCAAAATTTGAAGTAATTATGGACCTGGAAAGTTTTTCTTATTATTTCCTTTGTTTTTATGTGACAAAGGCATAAAACAATAGATATAGAAGAGATAATTGAAAACAACAATATTTTCTAAAGATTGCCCTTCTTTTTTGTGTGTTATTTTCATTCCTTCACCCAAGTTATGCCTCTAATATTATTAGTTTATCGTATTATTAATTGGCAATCTCAAAATTCCATTATTATGCAAATGTGAAATGTCTTAACTCAGAGCTACCAAGTCTCACGCATTCTGCGTGAGATTCAAGCATTTAGGGTCTGTCTCACGATCTCACGCATGGCACCCATTTTTCTCACGCATCTGGTGAAATCTGCAATTTGGGTCAAAAATAAGGAGCATAGCTCAAAGGATTAAAATGATAGTTGCAATTGAAGGTATATTTCCCTTTTGTCTTTCTAAATTAGTAAAAAATAGTCACTTAAGTATGCACCAGATCGCATCATTAAGAGTTAATAATTTAAAAAAGCTCCCTACCATGGGGGGGGGGGGGGGATACCCCCCTCGTTCGCGTGCGCATGCGCGCGAGCGCCGAGACGCCGAGTCATAGAAATCTCACTCATAAAAGTTTTTTGAACTTGGCATCTCTGCATAACTGCATGTACCCATCTCAAACATTTCATCTCAGGTCTCATAATGTATCCGATGTTGATATGAATAGTGCCCCCATGTGGTGACCGTGAGAAATTTCAAACATAACAAATAATAAAATTCCACTTGCTTATCATTTGTGGCAAATATGAAAATGATTGATCTATAATAAGACATATATAATGGGGATAAAGAAATTATAAAGAAAAATCATGTTTTTAGCATATTTCCTATGTATTTCTTTATATCTTGGTAAATAGCGCCCTCCATGGGTGACCTTGAGAAAGTTCAAATGTACGGTCATGTAGAGTATGAGTTACTCTACCCATGTACCAAATATGACGATGATACACCAAATAATAAAAAAAGTTATATCGGAGGGCACAATGTGCCCCCCCCCCCTCCCCCCCCCCCCCCTCCCCCCCCCCCCCCCCCCCCTTTGGGCCTGCGAGGGGTCAAAATAGCTTGGGCTTAATAGGGTTAAGCGAGCTAGGGATAGATAGATAGATAGATAGATAGATAGATAGATAGATAGATAAATAAATAAATAAATAGATAAATAGATAGATAGATCGAGAAAGAGAGAGAGGGAGAGAGAGAGAGAAGAAGGAAGGGGAGGGAGGGAGAGAGAAGAATCAGCATATACATTCGTGAAAGGTTTATAACACTACAGAACTACTGAAAATATATGAATGCTCAGAGACATGTTGATGCCTATACTAGACGCTGTGATGAGTGCAAAATTGTCATTAAATCGGTTGACTCAATGTTTGCTTACGAATCTTTAATCAACATTAAATTGTTACTACGTGATCTTACTACGTGAGTTTAAAGGAAATAGGAAGCCTGAACAGGTCTACCTTCATGTACACAATGTAGTTCTAGTCATGTCAGCTAAATTATCGTCTTGGCGGCCACCTTTTAACTATATCCTTCTCAGTTACCAACTATATCATAATTATGGAGCCGAACCAAGAGCCAAACGGTTTCATCACGTTTGACCAAGATGTGACTTCGCTGTCATTGTTATGAGCTGGCTATGACTTTAAGAGATTTCATAAGCTGTTATTTTCGCGTGCAGATATTTTCGCGAATGAGGAGGTCACAGACGTTTTCGCGAGATGTTGTTTTCGCGATGTGACACCGAGGCTATCATGAGTGCATTATTTTCATGGCGTATGGCGACATTTTGTGTGTTGTTATATTCGCGGTCCAACAGTGATTCTATAATAAATATACCCTCGCGAAAATTACGCCTTATACACGTAGCTGGCGGTTGAAAGCAATTTTCGCTTTAAATTGTCCCAGTCTATATTTGTCACTGCAGAGACTAACCCATTTGCCTTTGACATGGAGGGTAAAGGTACCTACTCAATCACTTTTATGTCAATAGAATATTTCTATATACAAGAAACTAGAAGAAGAGAAGGTGGGAAATCGATGACCAACAACACAAAGGACTTGTTAGCCGATTCAAAAAAAAAAATCTCATCGTTGTGAGGAGAAAGGAACAGAAGGACCAAATTTACTTTGAAGGAACAAAAACCATGTACTCTTTCCTTGCCACGGGGACCAGAATGAAGTGGTATATTGTGTCATTTATTTGTTGTAACTCTTGAGTGTATAATATTCTGTTTGAATATCGTATTTTCTCACGCTCAGTTTTTCACTCGCCATTCTCTCGTCTTGATCTACAATAATCTCATCCGCAACTTGTACGCGCTCTCGCAAAATAAATATAGGCGTCTTGTATAGTTTAAGAAGTGGTGCTTCAGGTGTACATTTATTTTGTGCTAAGCGTGTTGGTACATGTATTCAAGTTTAGTTGTGAAAGCAGACTCACGACTGTTTGAACATTCTTAGTCAAACATTGTGAGCAGGAAAGTGCAGTTTGTCAGTAACATTGTAAGAACTTTAAAGGGAAGGACGGTCTTTGATGCGTCTTGTGCTGCGCCTTTTGTCAGGTCTGTTGCCATGCAACTACACTAGTCTGCGATCAAGGCGTATTATGCAATTACTAACAGACACATTTACACACACGATTACGTCAATAGAATATCTATGTGTTAATCTATCTGTCTATGTAGGCTATATAATAGTATACCGATATCTACCTACGTACATGTATACCTATCCTCCAATTTCCCAAATATTTCCCAAATTTTTATGGCTTTTTCCCGGCAATATCTCATTCCTTCAATAGGGGACCTACTCCGCCCACTCTGGGGGCTGGTGGAGTAGTTTCCTTGTAACAAACAAAATAAAAGAAAGGGGAAAAAAACAGAAGACCGTTGCAATTTTTACATGCAAAGTGCAAATCGTATTAGCGATAGAAATGATGATCTACTCTATATCAGACAGACGAAACATGAACATTACACAGGATGTTGATATGCCCCGGTGTTTCGACTAAGGAAACTCAACACACCTGATCGAAAAAAAAGTCACCAATAAGAGCGGGACTAAAATCATTATATCCTACGCTGGAAAAACACAAATAAACTATAAAAACACGACATCTAAACACTTCATTAGATTTCCTTTCATTCAAGAAATCCGGGATTGATGGAGCAGGGAAATGCTTTGACATAATAGTGCTAAGCAAAACAATTTCCTTTTCTCACAATGACCCGTTTGAGATTTAACGAAAATTAGAATACGGCTGCAATGAATGGATTCTAGAAGTTGCACTTTAATACAAAAACAAATGAAAACACAATATAGAAAAGGAGGCCTACTTCTCTGCCCCAAATAGCGATTATGAGGCTCATAAATCATGAATCATATCTGAAAGTGAAGAGAGAGATTAAAAAAAAAAAAAAAACCCGGAGCGTAACAATATTGTAATGCTGCCACCGGGAGAAACCGTCAAACCTTTCACAAAATTGATGTTCATCGTAGATTGTTGGGTCATGTCCGATTAACTTTGTTATTCCTAGTCGTACATGGACTGAAATGAAGACCAGAAGTACAACGATGGGTTACCCATATAAATCCCAACAAGTTAAATCCAGTGTGATGTTATAATCTATTCACCTTCAGCTGTTTTGCCAAGTCCTGCGAGCACCGATTGCGACATCAGAATTTGTATCATAATATTGAAATATATATCAAAGTTCACTGCCCGATATAACTCAAGAAAAATGATATATTTGGCGTAGCTAGAGCTACGAGAACAAGGACAAAAAGAACAAGAAAAACAAGAACACAACACGCACACCACAATAATAACAAAGCCTTATGAAAATTCAGATGAGAACCACATGGGTGGGTTATTTTGTATATCAAAGGCAAGGTGATTGCGACCAAAACCCTAGGGAAAATATCAAGCAAAGTATTTCTTGAAAGTATACATGAATACCACAGGAGGGCGATAACATCTGCGAATAACATTACGTCACATTGCGATATTTACACGGCATCCATGACCAGATAAATCAGGTTTCCTACCCTTGTGAAGTACAGGCAGTTTGCTACCTTTGAACAGAATGATACCAAGGAGGTCGGTGTAGTAATCACTCTCTTTCAATTCATCCAAAACAAACTTCGCATGCATCCACACAAATCAAAGCAGAGCACAGCAAGCAAAACAGAAATCTTAGATACGGCTTGCACCTGCGACTCCACATTTTTTGAACGTACGTGTTCATACTGTCAGAAATTATTGTTCTCTGCTCTGGATTTAAGTCAAGAAATAGGAGAGGACCATTTAATAGATCTAAACCTGTGTATATACATGTATTACAAGGGGGCTCACATTGACCTTCAAACACAAGAAGGACACAAATGAGTTTGAGTATAATTTGAGCACTTGTTTTATTACAAGCATAAACTAATTCACCCCACGGACAATGACATAAATCCCATCACAAGCTAAAGAATAACAAAAGAAAACAAAAGAAAACAAAACTAAATCCCAAAACAACCACATGTGTATCTATTGCACATTTGAAAAATTACAATACAAATACTTTGTACCAACGTAACCATGACAACTGCTCTCACTTAAATACTCTGAACACCACTTGACTTCCTATAAGTTATTCAAAAAAAGAAGCATTATTATGACATTTCCATTTACTGCCAAGTACACGATACAATGATCGACCAACAAATATCTGGCTTCAGGGATTCTAAGTACACAATTACATACACAATAATTCCTCCACCATTCAAAACTACTTGGGAGTTTCTAACCACGGTATCGTAATGTGATGCATGCCATCGACCTTTCATCATACACAATCTATAATCACTAAATTGTACCGGGGCCTCCAGTACATTTTTGTGGTGAGTTGTAATTCATTTAATGCTTTAGCCAATTTGCTGGAGGGAGCCAATACACAATGCCTTTAGGTAACTTAGATAGATTCCATTAACACAGGTGGGTTCTTAACAATGCATTTCATTTCTCCTCCTCCTGTAGGCTATGTTGGTGTGCTGTGAGCACCTTGTCGTCTGTTATGTGTCTATTCTTGAAGAAAATACTGGACTTCCACCTGTACCTACTGTGACCCCTGTATTTATTAGAACCACATGCAGTATGTAGGGCTGCCAACCTCTGCACATCTAAAAAGACTACGGATGCACTATGACAAAAAAAGAAGGAAAAGAAATAAAAGCCAAAAATAATATTTTGTCGAAAAAGGGGAAAATTATGCACACTACGCATGCTAAATGGAATTACAGGAAGAACTATATTAACAAAACATTTACAAAATGAATAATATACCAAATAATATAAAATAGATAAATAAATACATGGAAAAGATATTAAATAATGTAAAAACATGCATGTTGGCTGATATGCTCTGCAGTCATGTATTGTGAAAAAAAGCACATTCAAAAAGTTAATCCCAACAACTGGTGCATTTCAGTCTATGAGTCGTGTCTGCTTTCTCTCTTCTCAGAAAACATTTTTAGTAGAAATGTTGTACACCCATTAACGTGCCACATTTAGCAACACATTTCGTGCCACAAAGGCTTACAAATCTACACATAGCCTGGGCATTCTGCTTAGTGACTGACTGACTGAATGAATACATACATTAATTCATACATAAATAAACGAATATAAACACCAATGAAGAAACTGCCTAGCACACTTTTTAATGACACACCAGCACCACAGATCCAATATGGCATGAACACGGCAATTAGGGACCTAACTGTTCAGCACATTAAATGCAATTCATTCATCATGCTCTGTAATTTAATTTGATGAATGGCATAAAACTTCAGAACAAGGACTTCTTAAGGGCATGGAGAGTGAAATTTATTACATAAAATAAAATGTTCTTCACACATCAACATTCATTACTTTCAATAGAATTGCATCATGATCTATTCAGATTTTATCAGCTCCTATATTAAATTTACAGCATACAGTGGAAATCAAGGCTAAAAGAGTTTGGATAGACAAATCCTGTTAGAGCAAGATAATTGGGACTGTAAGAATTTTCTCATTATATCAAAATCCCATTAAAAGTATTTAAGTGCGATGAAGACAGTGTTACTGGACAAATCCACTCATTATAACAGAATCTTGTATCCATTATACCAAGGTACACCTGTCATGAAATATCTCATACAAGAAAGTTTAGTTTTCTTTGCTCCTAATGGAACCAATTGATTCATCTCTTTCTGATTGGTGACTGAAATAACCAAATATCTGTTAAAATTAACAAATTAGCAAATTCCTAAAACCCCTTTACCCTGACATTCCACTGAAAACTATAACTCTAGAAAACACAGTCAAATGGACACATTAGAAAGATTTGGTGATACAATGTAGTGCACTATATTATAGCTCAAATTTAGAAAAAAAAAATAGAATACATTGTATGAACTTTTCTCTCATAATATATATATACAAACTTCATAACTTTCAAAAAAAACCCCAACAATTACACTACAAGCAATGCAATCTGAACAAAAATATCACACTAGTACTGCCATTAGTATTGTGTCTTTTATAAACAATTAAAATAACAGTTGATTATATTACATTGCACAAATATCAGAACAAAAATTGCAAATAATCTCATTATTTCCTTGCAAGTATTTATCTCAAGTGTTTGGAAAAAGGAGTCTGACACACTATATGCACTCTCTGTGGAATACAGTAAAGACAACAGAACAGCCAAATAAATGGATAGGAATGTATACACTTGCCATTTTTTTCTTAAAATGGTAAGACATACAATTTACCAATAACACACATGATACTTGCATTAATTTTACTGATCTTTAAGTCTAATTGATCATCTTGCTATGCACAATATGAAAGACACTTAGCAACTACAAGTACCACAAACTTGCAATACTTGTAAAGCACTAAACCTACAACACCCTCAAAAAATGCAGCTTCTTTAAATAAGAAATACTCAGTACTTTGATTGACACTGTCCATCATCTTTGACAGACACACATTTATTTTACAGTATTTTGTTTTGTTCAATGACATTATTCTCAATGCTTCACTGCACTACCCTTATCAGGGAATATCCTCAACATAAAGAGTCTTTAGTTTTCAACGCATAATGCCCCAAGTTCATGAATCTATTGAGAAAAACATAAATGAAACCAGTAATGCAGTAATATTTATACTAAGGATGAACTATGTTCCCCAGGCAACTTTTAATGGAAACAATCTTTGTCATATTTATCAGTAAATGTGGTATTGTGATGAGATTAAAATATTGTAGGAGACCTTAAATTCATAACAATTTCTTCTACTGCAATGAAAATATGTAGCTAGCAAAACACATGTTTATTCACAAGGATATATTCTAGTTCCTGGATTCTTCATTTGTCACTGATCGTCTTTAAATATCCCTTTCAACAAAGACATCGATAAAATCAGTATGAAACATATTCAGCAAATTATACAGCCAGTATCAAGTTACACAATGCAATTCCACTCAATGTACAGATATATAGTGCATTGTAGCATTTAGGTGAAAAGTACACATGTAATCAAAGGCTGCTGAAAGAGTACAAAATAAGTAAGAGCATGTGAAAATTTGGCACAATTAGTGAAAGCACACTAAAGTTAACACTTCTTTCTGCATGTGAGAAGGCAAGTTACTTATGTATATTATATACAATAATCATATGCCAACCTTGATGTCCATTATGTAATCAAAATCTACAAGAAAGTGACTTTACATGGTGCAAACAAGACATTATTCCTTGACCCTAAAAAGACTGGGGGGGGGGGGGGGCCTAAAAGCTCCCCCTCAACATTTCGCGCGATTACTCTGCAACATGCAATGCTCTCGCCGCGATGCTCCATAAGTTTCCCGCACATTTTGACACCAAATTTGTGACGCCCGGGGGTACGGTTCTAAAGTTACATAACATTTGTACATGCATGTGAGGCCGAAAATGGCTAAAAAATGTGATTTTGTGTACAAAGTCAATGCAAATTGAGTTTTTTCACATGGTTCATATAAATATACTTATTTTTACTCTCAATGGCTAAAATTAATTAGTTTTAGGAGTATTATGCTTCAAAAAGTGTCTGCCACAAATTTTTTTTTTTAAAAAGGTCGAAAAAACAAAGAAATACATAAGAAATTCATGAAACAATAAAATAAATAAGAAATTAATTTTGATACCAAATTTTTTTTTAAAAGTGCATTTGCTAAGAATGCCACATAGAATATTTAGACCAAAAAAGAGCACTTTTGGAGCTTTATTTACTGATTTAGATCAAAGAGTCTGATTTCTCGCATGAATTAGCATAATTAATCAAAATAAAATAAAAGAAGACTATTTTGGAAAATTTAAACATATGATCTTGTAGATTACATCGCACACTACCATTGTGCAAATTTTCGCGGCGATCGAGCGATCCACAGACGAGATCTTTGGGGGGGCCCTTTAGGTCCCCCCCCCCCCCCCCCAGTCTTTCGAGCTACTAAAATAGCCCAGTCTTTTTGATAACTTCCAGATATATCAAACCAAAACACACACACACATACACACATAAATAAAAACAAAAACAGAACATACATAAACCCAACACCTGATATAAAAAAACCAAAACAAACAAACAAACAAACAAACAAGAGAGCATTTATACAGTAAAGGTTTGGCTCATATGACCTTTAACCTCCTCTGAGCCACCATCTCAAAGAGGCACTGGGTTTCTACACAGAGAGGTTGCTACCGGTAATGATGAGCTTAATGTCAGAAGTACAAATCATTACAAGTGAGAAAAGTGTGCTGAATCAATGATACTAACTGAGATGGGGGAATGCCGATGTGAAACATACCAATGGTAATGTAGATCATGCACTCTACCATCCTACGAACTTGTTATTCGATGGTGGCATCAACATCCAACTCTGGTTGCCTAGACGACACCAGAGTCTGCTTTGGAAGAGGTTTCCTCCTCCTCCTCCTCTTCCTCATCCCCTGCATCCCCACCGCTCTTCTCTCTGACGACGGAGCTCCCTGCCTCCCCGTTAGCCCCCAAACTGTCCAGCTCCTCTGATGTGATCTTGGCACTCTCCAGACTAGACAAGGAATAGGGCACAAGACAATACAAGATGATCTAAGAACTTTACCAACAAAAATCTGAGAATGAAATTGGTAAAGCATTTCATTCTTCACTTAAGCTATACTTGCAAGCTTGTTTTGACATATCAAATATTCTACCTTTACTTCATAAGTGGAAATATGAATTACCCATGTATCAAACTACTTGATACTTCTTCTCTTTCATACATTTCTCTTTTCACTTGGCATACCTAATCTTGTATTGTAGTTCTCATTTCAATTGAGACATACTCTCATAGTCATAAAGACAGCAATTGGGAAAACTAATGGAATACAGAACAAAGTTCTATTAATGAGCACTGTGAAATTACTGCATTTGTATCACACATCTTTTCAAACAAATGGACAATATTCTCAAGAATGAAAATTACATTTAATGATGTTGCATGCATGGTGGAACATACTGAAGTGACACATGCTTTTTTTTATCAATCATTCCGTAAAAAGTCAGTCAATGTGATATGTGTATGTCAATACAAGAACATAATGTTCAATTATGCATCTTTAATAAAAAAAAAGAAATATTGCCATAGCACAGCAGCTCATTTCAAACCAGGGAAATATAATCTAGTGCAAACCCAATAAAGTTGAGTTCAGCCTCTCATACACCAGACAAAGCCTCGTGTGGACCGAATAGCGCCCTCTCTCTAGGTAAAACTCACACTTTCTCCTTCCAATGGTTGCATTCCATAGTGAGTTCATCGACCTGGTGCCTCAGCTGGTTCCTCTCAATGTTCATCTGGGCGAGGTGTTCAGTAAAGTCAGCAAACTGCGGGAAAGAAGGATATTTATATCATATACGGTGACCCAAACTTACGCCTTAGAAAACTGCTATGTGCTGGGCACCCAAATAAGGTCTACATAACTACAATGTTGCAACACTAAAGCATGGATCCTCCCTGACTAAACTTAGCTTTCAGCAACATTTTAAGTTGTAAAAGATCAAACTCAAGAGAAGAAATTGAAGTGAAAACTTTCCATCTAAATCTCATGTATTTCTTTCAGATGTATTAATTAAGTAAACTAAAAAAGTTTACAAACATCATCCACCTTGGGGAAAAAAATCATCATACACCTTTGGTAACTATATATATGTTTAGAGACAAGAGAAATCAAGTGACATTTTAAAGTCTAAAATATGTACACATAGATGTTTGAGTTGCTATCATTAGTCAACAGAAAAAGAACGTTTATGTCATTATGTTAAATAAAATGTACAACGAATATTAAGCTTCCTTTATCCCACATATACAATGGGCTTGAGATAAATTTGCCTTCATGCATATCCCAATGCTTATCAAAAATTCATGCCAGTGATTTGAACATGTGCTGGTATCAGCCTGGTGCTTCAAAAACAGACCTTGTAATGGGATCAAAAGTGCTTCAGCCTTTACATTAGGTATCTTTATCTTGGTACACTCTTGAGCCTTATGAGGCATCGACTGGCTAGTCTCTATTGACATTTGCTGCAGTACAGATGCCAGCATTAGCAAAAGAGTTAAGAGCTAAATCCTGCTTTGTAAAGGATTACAACCATTACTTCAAACATAATGCCGACTCGAATGAAATAAAAAAAAATGAAGAAATTGTCTCATTTACAAAGACAAGTCACAATGAAGTACTGAATGAATATAATAATGGCATAACAAATTGCATTCAAGTCCAAGAGCATATCATATTTCATGAACAATAAACCTACAAGAGTGTGCATGACCACAAATATCCACATACAATATTGCACCAATCATGCTTTTTGTTTATCACTAGGTAGAGATAGAAAGGAGATATATACCATAATGTAAATGAAAATAAAATGCAACAGACTAAACATATAAATATGAGAAGGTCTCCAAGTGGTGTGGGGACAGAGACTGAAGTTGAGAATCTAAGCAGGTGAAAATGTCTTCCTCATGACAACAGGCAACGTACAAAGACAGAGGTGAAATGGAATACTATGAATCACGGAAAAAGTTGAGCTCTCCATACAAATCTGCATTTGCACTGTTTGTGTTCTCACATGATTTAACACTTTCTGAAGAAAAAAAAGCTGAACTCACTTTATAATACAGGTGTTTTGAAATGGGATATCAACATTTTCTCTCGGACAAATCTTATTAATGGGTGCAGTTCTTAAGAATCCCCAAATATCTCTGTATCTATGCAAAATTGGAGCTCTTTAACATCCCAACATTTGAGGGTAGAACAATAAAAATATTGAACCACAAAAAAAAAAAAAATTACACAGGTTCAATTTCTTTCACTAGTCATAGTAAGCTGCTGCATAAATTCTTTCACATAGTTCACGTAATGGAGGAATCTAAAATTCAGTCAAATTATATGTCCTATGGAACTTTTTTCTGGGCCTATGTGCATAGTAAATTGAAGAGTCTAGCAGATACCCATGAACAGACAGCATGGACTGACACAGAGAAAGCATGCAAGATTGCCCAAACTCATGATTGGAAATATCATGATGCAGAAAAGATGGCAAGATAGAAGTCAAGGTTGCGAGTGGCGATATACTAGCTGCATCCAAGAAGTCAGCATGTATGTAACAGAGATAACAAAGTGTAACTGCAATGCAATATTATATGAAAATATGCATAATGACCGTAGGACACTGGCTTACAAGAGGACAAAAATCCGGGACAAAGTAACTTTTAAGAAACTTGTGTACCTCATGCCAAACAACACAACATGTGCTGTTTATGTTTTATAACAGGCTATGTTTTTCAGACATTTCCTAATGGAATCAGTGTAGTGGTGATCATACAAGGTCTGGTAGGAAAAATGATGCACTGCCAGAGATGTACATGTGTATCAAATTAATGACATATTTTATGACTTACTGAACAAGAATATTCCTTTTTCTCAATACCTGTTTGACATGCCCCCCCACCCACACACTCTTCATTTTGCTCCATTGTTTCATTCCAATTACTCAATCTTCAACTTGAATATAAAACAAATCAAACATAACAAAAACCAGACAGAGACTCAAACAGTGGCAGTAACTCACAGGATTATACATACAACTGTAAGTCCAGGGTTTCAGAAGAAATGAAAAAGAACCTATATGTGCTCCATCAACTCATTCAGTGTATGAATTGTACTAGTTGTAACAGCAGTAACATTTAAAGGGGGACATCAGTCTGCTAAATTGTGAACAAGGATTTATAAATTATAAACTCCATAACAATATGAGAGTTGTGAGGCAATAGTTAAATCTATCTCATCTCAGAGAGTCTGGATATATGACTGTGAGTAGCACCACTTTTGATTGAAAATTAATCAGAATTAAAATTCTCTCTTTTTTTTGAGGGGGTGGGGGGTGATTCAATTGTACAAAAAACTTATGATTTTGTTTATTTGACATTATTCCTTCTTAATTCAAGATGTCAGCTTGAGTATATTGTGGAGTCTCCCTTTGAGTAGGGTTGTGCAATCTTCAAATATTCAACAAAATATGAATATTCTATAATTGCATTCTTTAACAAATGGCATTCATCAACTCTGAATGAAGTGCAACGAATGAAACCAAAACCTTATTAACCACAGAATTGGTTGCACTCTCCACAGCCGATAAAGGCACGGCACATCTATGCTTGACATGAAGTTTGAGATACATCCTTCCTCTTTCACTTCCCAACAGAAGGACATCATGTGCTCTTGTCATAACAAACCACAAAGCGGCTCAATTTGTTGATAATGTTACATCTAGAGGAAGTGGTATCATATTATAATAGGCACAGTATGGTATCATATTATTATAGGCACAGTATTATTCCTTTTTATAGAATCAGGACAATGCCAAGTCTTAAAACCTGAAACTTAATCTACACTGGTAACATAGTGACACCACGAGGGACTTTCAAATTTGTGACAGTAGATGGCGTTCTGTGCTTTCATGTATACATCCATCTACTGATCTTACTAAGGGGGAGGGGGGCTGTTATTGCGTGTCTTACAATTCAAGAGTTATGTTTATGGTCCTTACATGTATTTTTGGAAGTAAGGGTGCTACTTGCAGAACCTTTAATTCTACAGAAATACAGTTGTATTGAATTATAATCTTAAATGTTTGACAATGCTCATTGTCAAAAATGAACTTCCAGTATGGAGTGGACCTTCCGTTAAATGTTCACATATGAATCAGCCAAAACTGGGGTGCTGAATACACCTGACTCTTTGCACGAAGTTTATAAAAGGATGTCATTTAAATCCATTACGAATAGCAAGTATTTTTTACAGTACATTGAATCCTTCTGGAATGCATGTACACATTCTGCTGGGCAAATCTTTGATATGTTGGGTTTCATTTGGCCCTCACTAATTTTTGTTTGCGGAGTGACATATCCTTTGCCAAAACTCCCCTATCCTAAAATTGTCCTGACCTCTTTTCTCAATAAATATGGATTTAATAATCTCTTTAATTCACAGGCACCACCACAATCTTTGTGCAGGACTGTCACATTTGACACATCGTAGAATGTTTGTTTGGTCTCATTTCATGTCCAAGCTAATAAGGAGGAAGGTATTTGAATGACAACCTAAATCTTGGCAGGTTATGCAAAAAAACAAAAAAAGACAAGAAAAAAGAAAGAAAAAAAACCTACACAAATGCATGAAAGATTAAGTTGCCATAACATGTTCATACAACCCATTCAATAGTCCTGTCCATTCACATAAGTCTTCCAAGACACACGATGCATTAAACAAATACTAACAGTGATGAATATTCAGAGGTTAATGTCAATAGAAAGTCAATGCATGCTCGATCCAGTAGCACATGAGATATATGACTGGAAAATAACTTAGAGCTGGGATTCCCCATAAATTTTTGAATGTTAGAGAAATAAGTTACAGAAGATAGAAAGAGGTATTAGGTCAGTAAACCAGTACACATGAAAGGGTGCTCTAAGTTAGATGCTGAATATTGCCATGGAAAGATGATACGTCATTCTAGAATAAAGTCATACTTGCATAGACTGTAATGAAACTAAAAAAAAGAAGATTTTATGTTCTAAATCAATGTTAACTCAAATATAATGTAGAGAAAAAGAGATATTGCAGCTACATTCCATATATGACATGCTTTGAGGTACAGCTCAATATAGGGTCTTGTGATGGGAGTGATACGGTAGATAATGGATGGAAAAGAACATACAATATAGTACTGTATAAGCTGTTATTTTTGTGTAAAGAATTTTTTCATGAATAAGGAGGTCAGAGACATTTTCGCCAGATGTTGTTTTCGCGAGATGTTGTTTTCGTGAATTGACACCAACTGTATTGCACATGCAGTATATCGTAACACGACATTTTCGCCTGTTGTTAAATTCGCGATCTGACCGACCAGTGTGATTCACAAGATTCACGAAAATTAAACCTTCGCAAAAATAACAGTTTATACAGTAATCTATTTGATTGGGGGGTACTAGGATTCTATTTATTAAAAGCCTTATATGGTTGTTGTTGTTTCTATTCGATTTATGGATATGGTTGTTGTTGTTTCTATTCGATTTAAGACCAGTAAACTGTGGGTTGGGGGGGGGGGGGGGGACACAAACACCCACAATGCTAAAAGGTAAAAAAAAAAAGGGGGGGGGGGCAAGGAGAACCGTTTGTAGACTTGTGTCAATTTATCAACCCAAAAATTGGATTATTGATAGATGGGTGCAAAAATATTCAGTCAGACAAACAATGATATCTGAGGCTGAGAAGTTATGATCACATAATAATTGTTGGACAAGTTATCAAGAGCATAATAATGGACTGTTGTTATCAGCATTTGTGTGTGTGTGTGTGTGTGTGTGTGTCAGGGGTGAGTCTTCTATCAAAGTTTTGGGGATTATTAATATTTTTTTTTTCAATCTACTCACTATCAAGCATACAGTTTGTAGAGTCCTTCATTTTTTAGTGATTTTGAATAGAAGACAAACTACATATTTTTTTTTTTCAATACTGAATAAAGTGTTGACTTTGTAACTGATCAATACCCTATATTGAGCTGTACTCTGTGTCTTAATATATTATCAGTTTACACACAAGCAGAAATTGATTTAAATATGAGTAGATAAAGGCAAACATTGTGATATAATTCAATATACAACATTGTTTAATATATAGATATAAGTATAGTAAATACAGAAAAATAAAAATCATTCATCATTTCTCAAGATGCTGAAAAAAAGAAATACAAGCTGTGTGACGAAATACCATGCTTCCACTAGCAGGAGAAATCAGGCAGAAAAGGCATTTTAAATCATCTCAGTCATAGGTAGAGTTAAAATGCTAGAATGGAACTTACAAGTGATTAAATGAGATGTAAGTGATCATCACAAGTCCAAAGGGTGAAAGAAATCGATTGAATACTGAATTATCTCTTGGTTAAGAATCACTATTATTCATGACATGAAGAAGTTATCCCGACAAACAATACAACTGTAGATAAGATGTATGTGTCAAAGAATTTCCAAAAAAAAAAAAAAAAAAAAAAAGAGGAAAAATATATATCTGTCAAATAAGAACTCACTAAAACTCGCAAATTTTTCAAGAAGTAAATATTGGTGTCATTATATCCTTCAACTATAACAGAACTGGCAAGTAACTGCAATACAATGAAAGGTGATAATTCCACATGAATCACAGGTGCACAATGCCGCTATAATCTGTATCTCGTGTACAGATGTAGCACTTGAAGCAAATTACCTGTACGTAGTGAGCACTATTCCCGTATGCAGAGTGCAACTCAATATAGCTAACATAACAATGACACCTCCTAATGAAATGTCAAGACTGCAATGGATTTCAGAGACCCAATCAACTACAAACATGCTAGAGTCAAGGAGGTGTTTAAGAGATTAAGGAAAAGAAAGAAGAATATCTCCTTTGTACCCATGCTCTGTGCCACAGACAAATTATGTTCTCTTTTGCAGGTATCAATAGACTGCTTTGACAAAAGACAGCTGAGGATTTAAAATGTTTAAGTATGCATCATTCCATTTCCAATAAAAATACCACATACTGTCAAAGACAAGTAACAATTATACTTGGGCAAGTGTCTACGGGGAAATGGTGTCATAACAAAATGAGCTTGTCCCCAACAGGTTCATGACAGACTTTATTCTTTAATGGGGACCTACACACAAAAAGAAAGAAAATGATTTTGATTATGACAATGAATAAATGAATAAATAATAATAATAATAATGATAATAATAATAATAATAATAATAACAATAACAATAATGATGATAATAATAATAATAACAATAATAAAAGAATTGTGAAATTTTAATAACATGACTGCTCCTGACTACAGCCATGAAATAAGATGGACTTCACATTATACTAAAATTCAATGGAGGCACTCTTTGTGATGTTTAAATTTTTGTACACGAAAATTGTGACTTAAACTGGAGGTTAGGACATACCTTTACAGATGTGTCCCACTTTCTTTAATCATCACACTTTAACAATTATTCCATTATTTAATTTAACTATTGTCACTATGTTGTTTATATTTCTACTATCATATTATCATCATCGTTCCCAACATCATTATCATCAGCATCAGGAAGGTCATCAACATCAATTACTGGACAGCACCAACCTAAATGATTAACCAGAAGGCATTTCATAACAATTCAAACTGAATGGTACATAGTAACAAAAACTCACCCAGCAAAACAAATAATTGAAGAAATTACAAGCAAACAAGAATGGTTGCACAGTGATTGTACATATTTCTGTCAATGTCAACGTTTAAATTCAAGATAATACACAAAATCATCTTTAAGCTGCTCATGACTATCATGTCAATATCCTAATTAGCATTTTCTTATATGGCAAGAAATGTTGACTGGGATGACATCACAATGACAGAACATGTATGATGACAACAATGACACAGAAACAACGTCACATAACAATACTGTAAAACAAGGAATTTTCGCGTGCACTTTAATTTCGCGAATTTCGCGAATTTCGCAAGCGCCAAGATTCGCGAAATTAAAATGCACGCGAAAGTCCATGTTTACATTATATGCATTGAATGCCAGTGGCACTTCGCGAAAATTTCATGCCACGAAAAAGGCTGTCGGCTCCAATTCGCGAAAAATTCATGCCGCGAATATATCATGTTTTACAGTATCACTCGGCACAATGCAACATGAGTGACATTACATGTATGTCAGTTCTGAAATTATTGCTGCAATTCATCGTCAGAGATGGATTTGCAGCATGTATTCCTTAGGATATCATTAAAGAGAGTTCTACTAGGGTGGAGCTTTACAGCATTAACGGTACCTTCTTTTTTTTTGACAGGGAAAATACCAATACTAACATTTGGGGATAGTATGTATCTGCCTAGCTTTATCAAATACTGAACTGCATGCCCAAAAGGGCATGGGTTTTGCTTGGATACTACGTGTGAATAAGCACAAACTACATCCTCATAACAGCTGCTACAGTAAGAATAGGAGAGTAATAACCAGAATACTTGTAGTTAGAACATGATGGCTGCAACAAAGATTACAGAGACAATAATAATAATAACAGCTCAAAAAGTTATCATAATATGTAGCCTAGCTTTATTGTTACTAAATTACATGGCCATAAAAGCTTGATTCTGGCTTGGATACTGATAAACATGTAAGCACAGATTACACCATAATTATAACAGCTGTTATGGTGAGAATACCAGGGTAATATCCGAATAATGGTAGTTACGTGATGGCTACAGCATAGATTATAGAGACAACAATAATCTAAGCTAATATGACTTAAAAGTTATTCAAATAATCTACGTTACCTAGGAGTAATCATTACTATTCTAAATTACATGCCTGCAGGGGCATAAATGAGAGTCTTACTTGGATATGAAACAATACACCATAATGAAAGCTGTTTTAGTAAGAATATGAGAGTAATATGAGAATACTGGTAGCTAAAACATGATAGCTACAACACAGATCAAAAATACAACTTACATTAATTACAGCTTAACAAGTCATTTAAATATGTCTTCCTTATCAGTGCAAGTTTTCCATAACATTTCTTTCTCACTTGATGGAGGCCCCTGATTTCCAAAGCTATGATACATTCTGAAAATATGGGATCACCCAAAACAAAAACAGAAACGAAAAAACGTTTGGAAAACACCACAAGGTACTCAATTCTACCTCTGGATCTAACTACAGTGTACAAGTATATGGGATGTGTGTTATATGTATCTATCTAAACTTGTCAATGACATTCTATGGTTGACATGGCAACAGAGTATACCACCAGGAATCCCACAAGAAAATTGGGAGAATGTGAATATAATGTTATCAGCTGGCACCGAATGGACTTACTTGAACTCCGCAGCTTCTCCTATCAGCTTTCAATTTATCCTGGATTCAATTGATTCATGATTTTTTTTTTTTTAGTTTGGAAAAGGATGGCAAGGGAAGTACAAAAGTAGAATTGCACCTTTAAAACAAATCATACACTCCAAAATCACATGTAAAAATACACACTATAATATAAAAAAATACTTTAAACATATGTAATTACCATGTACTATAATCATTGACAAGTGAATGATACTTGTAAAAATGGGTCAACAATAGAAATTATTATGGTAACAAGAGTTAGCTGGGGGTGGGGGGAACTGTTTATTCAAGAGCTCTATTAGACCTATGTTTTTACATGGCTCGTGGTCATAATCACTTAGCACATAAAACAGTACTTAGTTCTGACGCAGTATTTTGAGTAATTTTCCTAACATTTCTAGAACCTGCTGCTAGTACTCCAGCTAGTATCATTACAACCACCACCACTCCTAAATCACTACAGTTACTATTACTATCACTACCCCTTGTGCACTACCATCACCTACTACTACAAAACTACTACTACTACTACTACTACTACTACTACTACTACTACTACTACTACTACTACTACTACTACCTACTACCTACTACCTACTACTACTACTTCCACTACTTCTTCTTTTACTACTACTACTGCAACTACTTAATCTACTATTAATACTACTTCTACTTCTCCTACTACAAACTACTACAACTACTATTACTAGTACTACTACTGCTACTCTTATTGCTACTGCAACTACTACTACAAATTTACTGTAATTGCTGCAACTGTTACAACTATTATTGCTATTCTTGCTATTACAGTGGACCCAGCTTAATCTGGAGGGATCAGGAACACGCTATTCTCTTGTTGTAAACCACATCAATGGCAGAATCTATCTGGCAAGTTTGATTTGAAAAAAGCACTTCTGGTAATGGGCTTTAATCCCTGCAACTATTTCTCTGTATTCATTTATCAGTTTTTTGACATCAAGGACGGACGTCGGAAGTATTTCAGTCAAATATATCCCAAATAAGTGGATTCTGGTTTTGAACAAGCGGTGAAAAGAACACACAAAAAACACACTGAATTTATATTGCATTTCATTGCACTTATACAGTGTTCCTGCTAAAATGTGAGCATTATACCATAACCATTTCTACTACTACCCCTACTACTGTAACTACATCTACTGCTTATTCTATTTATTACTACTTCACTTTTTAGAAACTGCTTCAACTGCTGCCAGTTCTGCACCCACTATGATCCTCTCTACTTTTACTATCACCACTGCCACACTTCTTCTACTATCCAAATTTCTACTACAGTCACCACTTTGTCCAACACCAATGCCAACACCACCATCAGCATCACTACCACCATGACCATCACTGTTGCTACCACTATCACTATTGCTACCACTATCACCTTCACTATCTTATCACCACCACGACCATTACTACCAACACTTTTTCCAAAACTACCACTATAAACACCACCACTACAACTGCTTACGGTAACACTACCCAGGGCTGCACACTACCCATTTTTTTCTATTGGTCCAATCTGTCTGTTGGACCAGTAGGTATCCAGTTTTTCCATTTGTTACTGGTCCATTCCTGAAAAAGTTACTGGTCCGACAGGGATTTTTACTGGTCCCCGACCGTTGGACCAGTGCCAGTTTGCAGCATTGCATTACCACTTCAACCACCACCACTACAACTTCTCACACTACCACTATAACCACCACTACAACTTCTCACACTACCACTAAGAACTGCTTACAGGAACACTACCACTTTAACCACCACCACTACAACTTCTCACACTACCACTATAACCACCACTACAACTTCTCACACTACCACTAAGAACTGCTTACAGGAACACTACAACTTCTCACGCTACCACAATAACCACCACCACCACTGATGCAGAGTGTAAGTAAAGGAAGAGGAGACTGTGAGTACATACATGGATGGCCTGCCTGGCGCCCTGCTGAGCAGTGTCCTCCAGTCGCTGCAGCTGGTGTTCTTCCACACCGGTCTCCACCAAAGTCTCCTTGATGCGGTCCCTCTCCTGCTCGTAGTCCTGCGTCAGCTGCACCAACTCTTGCTTATGTCTGATGGTTGAAAATTTCAAGGTATTGTTCACCATCAGGAGCTATGATTTATAAAATTTTTGAGTTATCACATTTGATGCATATATGCACTGGTTAGTTGTATCCCAAAACATCCCACCATATATAAATTTCCCAATAATGCCTAAAATAGAAGGAGATAGCACTATTTTTCTCACTAAACCATACTGTAAAACACGATATATTCGCGGCATGAAAACTTTGCGAATTGGAGCTGACGGCCTTTCTCGCAGCATGAAATTTTCGCGACTTGCCACTGGCATCCAATGCAAATGGTGTAGGCAAGAACTTTCGCGTGAATTTTAATATTACGAATGTTGGCGCTCGCGAAATTAAAATGCACACGAACATTCCTCGTTTTACAGTAACTGTAGACAGTTTAGTCTAAAAACAGTTTTATTATAATACTATTGTTCACATCTTGTACTTAGCATTGATTACACTGATCTAACATTTGCACATTGATTATTTCTATCCCTGACTAACATTTTAGAACTATTGTGAAACTGCGTTTTGTTTCTTCTGCATAATAGTATGGTAAATAATGCCTTTAATTGCACACCTAGCAATGAGCTAATGAGAGATAGAGCGAAAAGCCAGTATGTTGTTTTGTAGCTCATGTGTATGTTGGAACAAACGACCTTTCTTTCTTTTCTCAGATGGTTTATAGGCACTTCACTTGTTTTCAAAGCGACACATAAGCTTGCCTAACATAATAATTTGTTGAATTCATGTTCAAACAAAGAATGAATTACTTGTGTAGGGCAGGTGACCAGAATGGGCAATCACTTAACACTTGGGGAAGTTCTCATTTCATTGCATTGAATGCATTAACAACCTTTTTCTATTGATATTGCCAAATACCAGTCTCGCTGCTAGGTGTTTTGCTAGCAAGCACCATGTATAAAGATCACATAAATACAATAATTATAATATCACACATACTTATCTCAGTGAATTAAAAAGCCAATATGCCAGATGGTACAAATTGGAATTACAAACTGGTCTATTCAAACCAAGAGAATGGTTGTGGTTTCATCAATATGGACTCACATTATTACAAAAAGAATGTAATGAAATTCTTAAGCTTCCACATGTCTTTATAGAATAGTCATATATTAGTCACATCATCCACTTGTGTAGTTCAAGATGATGATGTCACCAACTCACACCTCTCCCACTGGTTTGCACACAAAAAATATCATATAAACCCTAATTTCATGACAGTATGGCAATTATAACCCTTTTATGTGTGAAGGTCTTCACTGATTTGTTATCGAAACATAGAAAAAATCTGATGGCAAGGGATTTCATTTTCTTACAAAGGCCAACCAGCATGCGATAACACGATCATAACCTTAGTAAAAGACTGGCACCCATTTCCACAACTGTGCTGAAGGGGACATTGAGTACCTTCAGAGCCCTCTCGTCCAATAATGTACACGTTAGGCAGGATTTGAACCTTTGATTTCCTGATTAAGCGTCAAGAGCCTTATCCACTACACTAGGGAATGAACGCCATGTTAATCAAGACCAACTCACTGTTTCTCTATCTCATGGAGCTGCTCATACATCTCATCAGCCTTGGAGACAGCCTCATCCCTGACCCTCTCCGCCTCCCTCAGCTCCCGCTCCAGCCGACCAAGCTCCTCCAGGAAGGCATCGATGGCATCGGTGTCCTCGTCATCACTGGCTGATGATGCTCCGCTGTCGTGATCGCTGTCAGCGTGGTAGGAGCTGGAGCGTCCTGGCAGTCGTGACCCTGGAGCACCATTACTCTGAGATGGAAAAATTAAAATTGCATTTCCATATTGTTCATTTGCACAAACACACAAAGTAAAAAATTAAATGAGGGATAGTTAAGGAAAAAACCCAACAACCCAGAAATTGTCGCAGTCATGTTTCTGGGTGAACTACTGAATAGAACGAGTAAACATAAGAATCAATGGGATAGTTTAAGTCATTTCACTTTCAGGACACAATAAGAAGCACTTACTAGTGACTTTGAGAGCAAAGGGATTGTTAGTAGTTGTTCAAATTATTAATCAAAAACAGGATTTCTGAACACGTCTTGTAAAGCTGATACTTTTTTTCATCTATCTGTTTGCTTGAAATTGGAAATGAAGTGGTATTTTGTTTGAAGAGGTTGAAGTGAACAGTAATGGCCAGTGCCACCAAGGCCACTGTCAACATACTCAGCTCAACAATAAGGAGAAATAAGGTTGTATCAATGGAAGCATCAATAAGCAGTCTTTCTGAAGAATATATGATTCCTTTAATAGTAATAACACATTGCATTTGGCCAGTATCACTGTTATTCACATCAGTGCATTCTACAACAAGTAGGAATACACAACTTGCGCATTCCTTGTTTGCCATAATAATCTGGTAAGGAAATGTATCTAAACATTGAATGGTAGTCTTTCTACTGGATGACAGGTTACCACGTAGTAAATGTTTTGTGGAAAGTACTGGACAATCTTGAAGTGGGAATATTGATTGGTCAAGCTTTTATGTGTGATACTACATGTAGGATTTGGGAAATGATTTCATGATCTGGAGGATGTTCAATGGATGAAAAGGCTTTGTAGTGGAACATAGTGTGTGTAACCCAAGGTACCCCACCACACAAAGCACAGTACAGCTCCTCACATGAGCGAAGGAATGCCATTACATTACTACAGCGCTTTTGCAGACTGACATTAGACCTTTCCAATCACCCAGCTTCCCAAGGATGATTGGGGGGGGGGGGGGAGGTTGAGAGGTATGGATAACGGCTGGGGATTGGTGATAACTACCAGTTTAATTCCTCTTGCACATAACTACTGTATTTGACCTACTGTAATCATGACCTATTGTCAAGATTACCTATTGTCAACAAAGTTCTGCTACTCTAAAACCATGGAACAGACCCTCCTCATCTGCAATCTTTGTACAATTCACACAAAGTTTAAACATGTATATTAACCCTAACTAGGCCGGGCTATTTAGGTAGATGATAGAGCTGGCCGTCGACTGCGCGATTGCGACGAACATTGGCACACACATTACCTATGATGTAATCTAAAGTACCATGAAGTAATCTTTCAAAAAAATTATCATTTATGCTAAATTATGTTAACCTGTTGAGGACGAGTCCCGAGTATACTCGGGCAGGTGTCTATGGGAAATGCGTGTTGTAGCAAAATCAAACCGTCCTCAACGGCTTAATCTATGCATAGTGATGCATGAAATCAGACAATTTGGTGTGAATCGCTAAATAAAGCTCAAAACAGGCACATTTTTTGTGTAAATATTCATTTTAGTGTCCTTAACAAATGTATATAAGAGAAAAGAATTGTGCCTTCAGAAAAATTTCTTAGGTATTTGTTTTTTTTTTATTTCTTATGTATTTCGTTGTTTTTTCAACTTTATGCTTTTCATTGTTTTTTTTATGAAACTTGTCCGAGACATTGTTCCGAACAAGAAGATATGTTATTAATTGATTTTAATCAATAAAACCCTACAATAATCATGCGTTTATGAATTTGCCAGTAAGCACAGTTTGCATTGAAATTGTGCACGAATTCACATTTTTGAGCAATTTTCAGTCTGACATACACGTACATATTTATGCGCAACTTCAGAACCGCGCGCCCGGGCATCGCAAATTTGGTGTCAAAAGATGCGGGAGACTCGAAAGAAAAAAGTCATGAAACATTGGCGATTGCGATACATTGCGCGGAACGTCTAGCCCCCCCCCCCCCCCGGCCTAGTTAGAGTTAAAACCTAGTGGAAAAATGAGCAAAGAAAATGGGATTCCATCGAGATTCGAACCCGAGACCTCCGGATTGCTGGCCCTGTGCTCTACCAACTGAGCTATAGAAAGCCCTAGTTCAGTGTTCATCCCAGAAACCCTAAATTCTCAATGCTAACAGCATTAACCTCACAGAATCTCGTACACCTGTGTACCACAATGACAATGTATGTACCATGCTCTACAGGATATGAGTAACATCAAACAACATGACCACTGGGTCATGAAGGAAGGTGGTAGGATTATCACTGCAGAATCTTAACAATATCAGGGATCCATTTCGTGAAGTCATCACATAAAAGTGTTCACATAAATCTTGGAATAGCCAAAGTCTCTTTTAAGATTCTCATGAAACAGACCCCAGGTTGTCACATCAGCTCTTTTAATAATTCATTACAGATCACTAAACCCATGAAACACAGGACAGTTGTTCAGTTACAAGTGTTTGTTAAAGCACATTTGAGATTAGTTTAGCTTAGTTTTAGTGTTGACCATTTGCACCCCTTGACAAGCAAGATTAAATACTGACTGTTTAAAAAAAAAAAAGCACACATGAGCTTTGAGATATAATTACTAGAAATAAAAGGGACAGCCAAAATCCCAGAACACAAATAGTGCATTGTTGAGAATAGAAACATGATAACTTTTTGAATGTATTAATATGAAAAACACGTATAGGACCATTGCATTTTGCTTTTTCTCACCACTGCAGGCAATATCAATACAAATATATTGAGCATAAGGTATACAGCATGTTAAAGTTTTATAATTACAGTGTATGAATGGAATGTCAGGCACATAAGGTAGATTGGAAAAAAAGAAGAAATTTCTGTGTACTCCATTTTCAGGACAATGGTTCATTACTTGATCACTGTGAACCTAGGAGGTGCTAAAATAGCTACACAGTGAGGGAGGCATCATAGATCTGGAAGTACTCATCATTTACCAGAACTTGATAATTGAGATATTACATAATAAGATCAGTTTTCTGGCATCAAAAGATGAATATGGCATATCAATGACCACTGCCACTTCCTTGCAATCTGGTAAAAACTGTTATCTGTTAAGGTAGTATTAAAATACACTAATCTCGGCAACAGAGAGGGAAAAAGGAGAAAGAGAAAGAAGTCCATGGATAAAAAAATGGACATCTCAGCATCTTAGAGGGAAACAAATACTGTACACTCTCACCCTATGAAATACCTCCAGCCTAAACTGCTTCACTGATGTGCAGTTTGACTCTGTAATCGCTTTAGGACTATTTCTATGAAACTCAATGCAATGGGGGTATGATGACACAGTACACACAAAAAAGAATGCCCGGCATGAAGCTAGGTCACATATTGAGTAACTGAGCAATGTACATATTTGCTTTACTATGACAAAAGGGAACACATGACAGATTTGTTACAAATAACTGAAATTATTTTCTTTAATCAAATACACATTAGCACCAGTCTGCTTCCTCATTTTCAGTTATGATATTCACACATTTAGAAGAACATAAATTTGTTCGTTCTTTGCCAGACAAAGCGCAATCACTGATTGGAAAGTTTTTTAAATGGACTCAAAATCTGTAGTTTACTGTATTCTACTGTTACTTGCTCCCTTTTGTCACAGAAGAAAGGCACTTGGACCATATGACTCTATTATGACATATGTGTATTTGTAAGCTAAACTTGATGGAGCAGGAATTAGTTATCACTGCAAACAGAAGAAGATAAAAAGAAGGAACATTACCGAAACCTCAAACACTGCATTTCTCCTGCCTCTGTACTACATGGGTAAGAAAGTACATAAATGTGTGATGCATACGTATGTAGCATTTCATGAAATTCAGTGGTACAGTGGAATACAGAATCACACACATAAATATTCTAGCACAATGCATTCCTTGTGTGTGTGTGTGCGCAACTTTATAAAAGAGTTCATTATTCTCACTGTGTGCATCCGTTGCCCTGAAATACTGTAATTCCATGCACAGTTCATGCAATGCAAATCTGCTTCCTGGAAGTATATCCGTCTGTAGTAATCTGTCAAGCCTACACTTAAAATCACAATACCAGGCACAAACCTGAATGTTTTCAGTGGTTTCAGCCTGTGTGAAATACAGGCTCCTCAATGGATTGCTACAGGATGCAAAAGAAGCTCGTGGCAAATGGCCTTTACACACCAACAGTTGATGGGATAAGGGAGTGGACATCTCTACTAAAAACACTATGATACATCCATGGCATTGGTAAGAAGTTTATCTGAGGTTTTGTTTTGTTTTGTTTTGTCTTTTCTTCATTTTGCCATGGACTGTGGGCAAGGGTATACGAATTTGAACACATTTCCCAAGATATTTTTTTCCATACTATTTCAATGTACCTAGTACATTTGGCATTCTATTGAAGTGGAGATCATTTGAAGAAAAAGATATGCCATGATCTGAATGCTTGGACAAGGGCATGAAACAAATCACAACTTTGAATGATGGCTTATGTAAAGCACTAAAAATAATCTCATCCTGGAGATACAGGAAGATGCCTAAAGTTGCACTAAAAAAAAAAAATCACAAACATTCAAAGCAACAAAAGTATTTGGATGCCTTACTTATCATTGATAACATAAAGATAGAAATAACAGCACAAGAAAACATGAATATCTAATGCATGCTTGCAAACACACTGGCTCCCACATTAATGTTTAGATTAGGGATTTTTCTTACTCTGTCACCAGACCCGCTGGCAGAAACTGTGTTGAGAGTGGAGGATAGTCCTGGGATTCTCAGAGTCGACTGGCGGATATTGCGCTCTGGTCGGAACAGGACGATCCAGATCTTGGGTGCAAACATGCACATGATGCCTGGAAGAGAGGCAAAATTACTCTGAAAGTGAAAATCCACACCATGCTCAAGTTCCCTTACACAAACAGAGTAAATGTGACAACTTGGTCGGAGTTTCAACAAAGCGGATTCTATTCTAAGAAAGCTATGAATTCTTTCAGCCTAATACATTTTACTAAAAGGGAAACTGGTTGCAACTTAATATGCAAATCAGAGGAAGTGATGAAATCACTGGCTCACAAGGATAATGAAATACGCAACATTTTCACTAGAGTTCTTGTATGACCCGTAGAAGACGAGTCCCAAGAATATTTAGGCAGGTGTCTATGGGAAATGTGTGTTATAGCAAAATCAGTCCATCTTCAACGGGTTAAAGGGAAAAAATCCAAAAGGAATCTTTTTCCACACCATAAGATAACTGTAGAGTTGCAATATCTTAATGGCAATAAGTTTTAGGGGATAGACGGTTGTACCTGCTCAGGTTTCAACGTTTGTGTTCTAAGCCAATAAAGAGCAGTGACGCAATGACATTGTCACTAGTTTATAGCGTCATTTGTATTAACATGAAGCTTCAATCTTCAATGCTTTCCTTCATTCACACCAAAGTGCAATAACATCCCTCATGTCTGAGGGTCAATTTTTCTCCTAACTAAGCCCTATGAACATCATTGCTATGATGACACGTCACTAGCCCTTTTACACCTAGTTCCGTCAAAAACCAACTACTGCATTATAGTGGTGTGGTATTTTGTGAAGTTTGTGCTCTACAAAAACTAAAGAACTTACATATTTCTGAGTGATGTCAAAACATGTGTAAAAATACTTTCATCTTGAAAATCATAATCAACCAAAGTTCACTGTGATTCACTAAGTGCAGAAAACTTGTGTGAATGTATGCACTTATCCAGTTGAAGACTAGTCCCAAGTATAGTTAGGCAGGTGCCTATGTGGAAAATGTGTATTATAGCGAAATCAGCTCATTCTCAGTGGGTTAAACTACTAACCGGTTGAGGATAGGCTGATTTTGCTACAACATGCATTTCCCATTGACACTTGCCTGAGTATACTCGGCACTTGTCCTCAACGTATGAATGTGCTCTTACCTGAAAATCCACATGCCAGACAAGAGAGGGCACTAATCATAGACTTGGTCCTACCAGCAGTGGTGAAGGTAGTAGCAATGAAGATGAAGGCAAGTAGAGAGAAGGTGAGCATGGAGAAGCAGATGCCTCGGGAGTCATTGAACTGCCCCGGCAGCTTGCGGATGCGGAAAGCCTGGAAACTGCACAGGAGCGCCAGCAGGAGGTTGTAGACTAGGTGGCATGGAAGGAGAATCGTTATCAACTTTCATTTTGTATCTATCTTTCCTTTTTAAAATCTGAGAGATTGTTATTTTAGTGAGAAGCAACTTCATCATCACTTTCATCATCATCATCACCACCATCACTATTGGCTATAACTGACTGCCAAGATTAAAAAAAAAACTAGATATATCGCTACGGCTACTGATATGCCTCCGCCTTAATGCATGGTTCTCCTAATAGGTCTATAGTACAATGTCTTGACAATGTGTGATGACAGTTTCACACAATTGGCAAAATATTAAAATGACAGGTTTGACACAAATGTGCTGAATGTTCACTTTCCTAGAACTAGGTTCAATTGGATGAATGATTAAAATGTCAGAGTACAGGTATTTGGGGAACTGATGATTTTTACTTGACTTTTGACCCTTTTATAAGTTTATGCATTGAGTAATTTTCAAGGTATTGAGAAAAAGTATAATTTCAGTATCAAATGGGAAAATAGCATTATCTAAACCTGGCCTTTGACCTTTGACCTCACAGTTCCAAAGAGAATCACTGTTAGGTTGAACATGCATAAATATGTAAGTTTCATGATGATACCTTGACTTACTTTCGAGCTATGGAGGAAAAAGTGCAATTTAGCACTTTCACTTGACCTTTGACCTTTTGACCTTTGACCTTTTGGCAAGAAACTTCCCCAAAAATATCTATTGGGTAATACATGCCATACATCAAGTTTTAGAAAAAAAAAAAACCTTCAGGCATATTGCATTTTAAGGAAAGTAGTGATATTTTGAGGAGTTGACCTTGACCTTTGACCCCCCTGACCTTTGACCCATGACCCCCAACTTCCCTAGATAATCACTGCCCATCGGTACAAGCATATATACTAAGTTCCATGAAGATACCTTGAACCATTGCGAGATATGGAGAAAAACATGAAATTTCAATTTTTTTTTCACAAAATAAGCTGTGACCTTTGACCTTTGACCCTGTGACCCTAAAATCCATACAAAGTATTATCCCCCAAGGATATACCCTCATACCAAGTTTGTTGTAAAACCACCACACGGTTCTTGAGATATCGACAAAAACAAAACGGGACGGACGGACGTACGGATGGACGTACGTACAGACGTACGGACGGACGTACGTACAGACGTACGTACGGACGGACGGACGGACGGACGGACGGACGGACGGACGGACGGACGACCCGAAAACATAATGCCTCCGGCCACTTCGTTGCGGAGGCACAAAAACACCTCCACCTAACTGACAGCTTTAACTAAAGGAGTCCTCATGGAATTTGCTGAAGAAAATGTCGTCCTAAAATTGGCACATTTTAAATTTTTTTACCGCATAATGTATGGGCCTACTTGAGAAAGATAAGATGAAACTGGTTAAATCCATCACATAAGTGCAAAGTCGGAAATAGTAATACAAACATTTGCCCCTTTGAGAGAAATACACTTATTGTAGGCTTCTAAAATATGTTGCCGATTTGAGGGTCAGTTATATATTTAGCGATACAGTCTTTTAAAACTCTTCAACTGAAAGAAAGAAGGGTACATGAGCAAAATATGGCTTATATGAGGGGCTTTCTTGGGTTTGTTTGTTTTTTAAACTTAATTTACCTATTTCATTTCATTGGCTACCTTCACAACCTGTACAAGAAAATTTTCAACAAAAACAAGCAGTGAATAGTTGCTGGATTTACCTACAGTTATCAGTCATCACACAAGCAATACACTACAATGTCATCCAGTGACACTTCCAACATCTAAGAGTTGAACAAGACACTCACTGAAAGCGAGAATGGAGCTAAGGATTGAGTTCTGGCACACCAGGTTAGTGACATCGGGCGATGAGAAGTCATACACTGCCCTGGGGGGAAACAGCTGGATCAGCAATATCTGAAGGCAGGCTTGAACCAAGACTATCACCAGAACGAACATCACCTGATACTAAAGACATGATAGAAAAAGGAACAAATGAGTAACAAGAGCTGTTTCAAATTCTAAAATTTACATGCATGGTTGCTCATGTCTGAAATGTGCCATTCTTGGATTTATCCACACAGCATATAAAAAAAAAAGAATAACAGCTCACCTTTCAATACTGCTTGATGAAAATTTGCATGGATCAAAATGTATACCAGGTATGTCTGAATCTTACGTGCAAGGTACTTACGATGAAATTCATTTTCTGAGATAACTGAATGCTAATAATTATAATATTGTATGGCCTGTGCTTTCTATGACATATATAACATCTTTGATATCACTTGCACGTCACTGATTTCTCACATGTACTAGTAACCTAACATTCAAACTACATGCTCTTGGAAAATATCCCTTTGACTGATTCCTCCTAAAGCCCGCCGCACACAATATTATCCGACCGGTCGTACAACCATAGGACTGGAAGTGTGACGTCACAATCTTAGTGCCAGTCATACAGATTTGACATGTTGAATTTCTACGACCGGTCGTGGGCTTTCAGTCATTCACAATACAGTACAGTGTGCTTTAATACTCATTGGTAAAATGTACTGAAGACAGAACAGTCATGAGCCTACTCGTAAGGTCAGGTTGTATAGTGTGCGTTGGGAGGTCATATGACTGAGTCTTATGGTCTTAAGGTTGTATAGTGTGCGGCAGGCTTTAGGGTCAGCAAGATTTGTAACTTTAGGCCGTTAACTCACCTTGATGTTAAGAAACATGGATGGCCTGCCATCCGACAGCTTCCTGTTGAAGATTCTAGAAATCCTGTTGGTCTTGGTGAGTAGGGTGGCCACATAGAGGGCAAAACTGCACCCAAGAACACTAATCTGTAAAGGAATAGGATGGACAACCACAAAATTCCTAAACTACAAATGTTTATCCTTGCTTATGGCATGCATAGATCTCTTCTTAACCCATTGAGGACGAGCTAATTTTGCTATAACACGCATTTCTCACAGACAGACTAGTCTTCAAAGGATTAATGAAGTGAAGTGGATGACAGTCTCTCGTTCGAATGTTTTAAATATAATTGCCTCAAATGTGAATTTACCTGAAGACTGAAGCATTTCAAAGTTTTGCAAACCTTTGTACCTTGATGACTTTTGAACTGTGATTCTCTTCACAAACTGACCAAGAAGTTTTTACACCATACCAGTATATTGCCTTCCTTTATCATCCAGTAACAGTGGTACAAATACTGTAAAAGTTATTGCATGGATAGAGAGATGAAAATAACCCTCATATCTCTATCTTAACTTTGTTATTTTTTTCCCTGAGTCTGATCAATTATCCTTTCATTTTCCACTCCTGTACCACATAAATCTAAACTGTATATTTTTTGAAATCCATCTTCTGAAATGACTTGTCCATTTGACCCCTGACCTTTGATAGATACAGCCCAAAATCTATACTCAAAGTACAGACTCCAATAAAATCAGACTATGAACTTCACCCTCAACCTTTGACCTTTTACAGGATAAATTGAAATCCAATCGGTGACATGCCCTATCATGCTTGCATACAGTGTGACCAAAATCAACATGGATGTACAACTTGCACTTAGTCTCTTGCAAAAACCAACCACAAGCAAAATCTGAGAATGACATGACCACCAACTCACATAGTTAATGCTTCCAACATCCTTGCCAAAGAGGCATGAAATATTCATTTTCCATTATTTCAGCCAAAAACTAGAAATGTCGCTACAGCGACTGGTTATACCCCCGCCAAACAACATTTCATAAGCTTTGGTCAAAACAACATTTCATAAGCTTTGGTCAAAAAACTGAGGAAGTAGTTAAATCCGCAAGATCTTTCCTTGATCTTCTGCCATTAATATGCCGTTACCATGGCAACGTACTTTCAGGTACTGTCGAAAAATGCGTCTTGCACATCTACAACCAAAGGCACACATCTGTACCAAGTTTCATGGAAATTGGGCAAAAACTGAGGAAGTAGTTTGCAACACAAAATTTTCCATCATTTTGGCTCATAATATGTGAGCTGTTACCATGGCAACATACTTTTTGTCACTGTCAAGAAATGTGTCATGCTGACCTATATCCTAAGACAAACATTCAATATGAATTCCATGAGAATTGGAAGAACACTGATGAAGCAGTTTTGCCATGAAGCATTTTGCCCTATATTTTACCAATAACATGCCGTTACCATGGCAACGCACTTTTTGCCACTGTGGAAATATGTGTCTTGCACATTAACATATTCAGATGAACATCTGTACCTAATTTCCTAAAAATTGATCAAAAACTGTGGGAGGAGTTCGCGACGCAAGATTTGTACCCATTTTTGCCCATAATATGCCGTTACCATGGCAACGTACTTTTGGGTACTGTCAAAAAATACGTCTTGCACATCTACAACCCAAGGCACACATCTGTGCCAAGTTTTATGGGAATCGGTTGAAAACTGAGGAAGTAGTTCGCGACGCAAGATTTGCAACGGACCGACCGCCCGACCGCCCGACCGCCCGACCGTCCGCTGATTACTATATGTGACCCTGCACCTCAAAACAAACAAAAAGTCGCCAGACATGAATTTTTAGTTAAGACCATATTCTGAAAGAGCAGACTTTAAGCTTTAAAATGATGTATAACTCAAATCAAATGGACTCTCCTAACCTATCTAAATATTGGAAAGAAAGCACAAACTCAGGAAAAGTGTCAACTGAGAAAAGAGGCATTGAAGTACATTGTCTATTCAAGCGCTTAATCTTTACAAAACCGTGCTGGCTGTGCGATGAATGGGACAAAAAACAGGAAGTAAACCACCAGAGTAACAACAATGAAGGGATTATCAGATTAAAACTGAAATTAAGCATGCCTCATTAACACACTCTGTCCATAATTAATGCCAACTTTCAAAGCAGTAGCATTATCCTTTCAAAAGTTATTAGAGCTGAAAGTGAAGAGTGTGGACAAGGTTTTTCAGAAATAAAAAAGGGATTCTAAAGACACACCTAATCACACCATTCTACCAAAAATGTTGGAGATATGCTGCTAAAAAAACACACTTTCCTGCCCGTTTTATGATACCAAATTTTAGCATAATGTAAAAGATGACCCGCTCTTTCAGTAAATATGAAAAAGTCAAATTCGGCTAGGTTGACCCATTTCACTTATTTTCAGTCCTCACGCAAAATCAGTGTGTGCGACTTTATGTTCGTTTTGAGGTGCACTGTCACATATACCCCCTTCAAACTTCGTTTGGCGGGGGTATAATAAAAAGAATAATGAAGACATTTTCATAGTAATGCATCTTAGTTGCTGTTGCTGTTTTACCTGCAGGTTACACATGAGGTCAGTGGGCTTGGCCAGATAGAGGAAGCTGCAGATCAGCGTCATGACGATAGCTGTCAGGAGGATGTAGCTCAGCTCCGTACTCGTGGCCTTTATGGTGGGCGTGTGCCGGTAGCGCACATAGATGCCGAAGCAGAAGATGACACCGACGAAGGCTACCACGGCCAAGATGCTGATGGCGATGCTGAAGGGGTCCGTCCACTGCAGATACTGGACGGGTTTGACCACGCAGGTGGTCTGGGCTTCGTCGGTCCGTTCACCATCTTGGCAGGGCGAGCAGCTCTCCGAGTTGTTCCCTGCACTGATGTGTCCCTCTGAAGGTAAATAACAGTTCCTCTGATTGAGAAATGCTTTATATCACTTCACTGCTACATTGCCAGTCTCATTTATAAGATTCACATTATTGCATCTCACTGATTTGGGGCTGGTAATTCATTACATTCAGTGAAATTGCAAGCTAGAATCTAAGATGGTGCCTAACAGAAGCATGTGCCTACTGTAAAGCAAGATTTGTTTCTTTCTTTTTAATAGACATGAGTACCTTAAAACGAGGAATGTTTGTGTGCATTTGAATTTCACGAATATCGCAAGAGCCAAAATTCGTGAAATTAAAATGCACGTGAAAGTTCTTGTCTACACAATACACATTGAATGTTAGAGGCAACTCGCAAAAATTTCATGCCGCAAGAAAGGCTGTCGGCTCCAAATCGCGAAAATTTCCTAATGCAAAAATAGTGTTTTACAGTAATTCAATCTAATCATCATGCATGAATGCACTATGGAGGTATATCACAAAATGCATGTTGTTGTTTTTTCTACTAAACATTTCATCCAATTACTATAGAGTGACAAAGTGTGATGTCATAGCCATTCATCACCATGGAAACTGATCATAAACAATCTCACCTGGCCCCAAATATCTGTAAATACTGTTGTTGCTAACCATGCTTGCACCTGGTTCCATCTCAAGCTACAATGAAAGATTGTGATATCATTTCAGTACTCTAGTAACTAGAGAATGTGAGGGCTGCTACACATGATATCACCTTTTTCAGCAGACATTAATTTCCGAGTCTGATATCTCCATGCACAAAGCAAGCTGTAAAACTCTCTAAACCCCCTTGTCTCATGCTCAAGAAAAATACAAGTGCAAAATCATTTGCAAAAAAAAAAAAAAAAAAACATTAATGACTTGAGGATGACATCTACCCATTTAAATCATCATGCATAAGTTGGCTTTTTTATAATTTCCTTTTAAACCTTTCATGACTTGGATGGCAAAGATTGTAAATGTCTCTCACACTTGCGGCATACCCTTTGGGAAGGAAGACATGATAAAGGTCCTTGATTATTGACCTCTGACATTTGACCTTTCTTACTTTCGCATTTGGCACAATCCCAGCAGCATGTAACAGACTGCCGGATGAGGTATGAGCCTGGAGGACAGTCTGCCGAGCAGCGGGACACTGGTTCAACACCCCCATTGGGCCATACCACATCACCAGTCAACGTGAACTTCTGGTTTGGATCCCACACTCCCACTTCCTTGAACACATACTCCCCATCCACATCCTATATGAGATGACAAATATTGAATGATAGATGTGATAAGATATGAAAAGAGAAACATATCATTTCAGTCATATAAAAACAAAACCACACAAAACCAAAACCTTAAAAAAGATATTTCAAAAGATATCAAAGTTTAGAAGCTCCATTTTCCAATATATTCATAATTTTCTTATCATCAAATAATGCACTGATTCTTTTGCACAACAAACTGAACTGATACTGGAAATATTATACACAACTATGATAGACAATCTCACAATACCATGACACAGGGATAATGGTCTGTGAAAGTCAAAATATTTCTGATTTTAGAGGTCATACACACAATTAAGGTAGGCATTTTGAAGCTATTTCCTTTTCTAGACTCTGGACTTGCCAACACATTGTGCAAATGTGAAATAGACTGCGCATATCTGGTCACTGTAGAAAGAAATACCATGTGAACTGATATCTACAATTATTGTCGTCCATCAGCACTGTTCCATGCTACCAACTGCCTCTGACAGTGGAAGAAAACTTCTCAAGTATTCACAGGAGCTCATGCATCTATTGCATATATCACCTTCAAATAGTTTGGCAATAATATACACTCGCATGATGGGATACCTGGAGATTGAAGATGAAGTATTGTGCCATGGGGTCACCATTTTCATCGAAACGAAAAGATGGATTGGTGAGACCGTTGAAAGTCACATTCCTGACGTACTGGAAAAATTTGTCCGTGTCGATCGCAGATGTTGTGGAATTGACACACGAAGGGCCTAGTTTGGTATGAATGTGCAGAACATTGCAATAATCACCACTCATGTCAAGGATGTCATCATATCATTCCCTTTCATTTCATCATATTGTCACTTCAACTGCGTTAAACTTTACTTTGACTTTGATACTGAGAGTTAAATCAGTTTATACTCAAAACTAAAACACCAAAACAAGGCAAGTGCCAAATTGTGTCTCGCCCATTCGCGCATAAAAAATTAATATTTTTCTAGCTCCCAGAAATTCATTGACACGCCTATGACCTTTGACCTTGTGATGACCTTCAACTTCCCAAGGGACATTTACCATCCAAGTTTGGTCACAAACGGACATACACATGTAGGGATCAAAAGTTATGAGCCACAATCGAAACGCGCCATAACTTAACATTGGGCCCTAAAAGTTTGTTGACCCCTTTCTGCGACCTTTGACCTTGTGATGACCTTCAATTCCCCAAGGGACATCTACCGTCCAAGTTTGGTCACAAACGGACTTAGGGATCAAAAGTTATGAGCCACAATCGAAACGCGCCATAAAAACTTAACATTGGGCCCTAAAAGTTTGTTGACCCCTTTCTGTAACCTTTGACCTTGTGATGACCTTTAATTCCCCAAGGGACATCTACCGTCCAAGTTTGGTCACAAACGGACTTAGGGATCATAAGTTATGAGCCACAATCGAAACTCGCCATAAAAACTTAACATTGGGCCCTAAAAGTTTGTTGACCCCTTTCTGTGACCTTTGACCTTGTGATGACCTTCACCTCCCCAAGGGACATCTACCATCCAAGTTTGGTCACAAACGGACAAAGGGATCAAAAGTTATGAGCCACAATCGAAACGCGCCCTAAAAACTTAACATTGGGCCCTAAAAGTTTGTTGACCCCTGTCTGTGACCTTTGACCTTGTGGTAACCTTCAACTTCCCAAGGGACATCTACCATATAAGTTTGGTCACAAACAGACAGATCCATCAAAAGTTACGAGCCATAAACGAAACGCGCCCTAAAAACTTGACATTGGGCCCTAAAGTTCATTGACCTCTGCCTGTGACCTTTGACCTTGAGGTGCCCTTCATGTTTGGTAAAATGTGTAACTTTGTATAACCACTCTTCCCTCCAAGTTTAATTGAAATTGAAATCCTCAGTAGAGAGTTATTCAAGTTTTTGTAGCGTTACGGACAGACGACGGACGACGGACGGACAGACGCCGCAGGCGATCCCTTAGTCTCCCCACACCTCCGGTGGGCTCGACAAAAATGGCAACTTTGCTTTTAATACTCTCTATACAATGCAAATGACAATGTTGACACTGAAATTTGGCAGTTTCTTCTTGAAATCAATTGAAATTTGTATACATGACTCTAAACAATTTGGACTATCTATGATAAACATCTAAGGCTACATACATGAATATATTATATGACACTTTCGTGGAAAGAGAGATAAAAAAAAAGATTCTTGTTGATTTAGAGAGCCATTTTAAGCAATAACTGTAGAAGTTTGTGATTACCGCATATGCAATGACAAAATTAAAGCAACAGCAAATCTGCATGTGGAGTATGTTGGAGATATATGGTTGCAAAAATCTATGGAATACATGAATGTATCGGAAATCTGATATAGGGCTATTCAAAATTCATAGCCCTGCTGTTGGAAATAAGCTACCTACTTATAAACTTTAACAGAATGCATATACCGTACCTTGACATTCATACAGCATGTTGTGAAGGCCATAGGCCAGAGAGTGCACTGCATCAATGATGAAGGACGACCAGGCTCCCTCGCTCCTGGTATCCAGCATGTCGGCAAAGGTTTCATTGCCATGGCAAACAGGCACTCTCTCATCCTTTGCCTCCGTCGGGTCAAAGGTGCAGCCATGGCGAGCACCCAGGGTGAGTTGGTACCAGGGGTTGCGAGTGTTAGCACTGGGGTCAAGGGATGCCAAATACCTGATGGACCAATCAGAGCAATTCATAGTGTGGCATTACAGTGTAAGTACCCCTAATTTGAATAGCACACCAAACACTGTCTGACAAACAAAACCTTTACAACATTGATTATTTAAACTTTTACAACAGTACTAATGAAATCCTTGAACTCAGTTTCATACCAAACTGGAGAAGACCTGACACACTGTTTTACGATCTGGGGGGTGTTTCATCAACGTTTGTCAGCGCTGACAACTTGAATCACCATAGTAATAGTCAGTGACCAGAGCATCTTAGCCAATCAAACCCAAGGATTTTGCTGAAATTGTCAGTGCTGACAAACGTTGATGAAACACCCCCCAGGTTTCAACAAATGATATGATGCCACCCTAAAAGGAAAGAAGACATGTATGTTTGTCCATGAATGAATAAATGGAAGTGTTATGGAACTTAAATACTACAGGTTTTTATCTCCACTTGTCTTTTTCCCCATGACATGATGGACAGGTTATCTAATACTCCTTACTTGTTTCATCCAACTGATAAAACATTAAAAAACAGTACATATAAGATGTGAGTAATTGGAATTTCTACATTAATACATAAAATGAAGGAAAGATAAATGTAAGGAATTTGACCAAGAAAAATCTAGAACATTCAAACGCACTCAAGTGTCTGATTATCCATGCCTAAGGTTTCATTTTTTTTTTTCTGTAGAATGCATGTACAGCTGACATGCGCATGCACTCTTAGAATCACATACAATAGCAGGTCTTTGCATAGATTATTAGTAAGGCACCTGTCAATCACATTTTGTGCAATGGAGCAATTGAATAATTTGTAACTACGTAAACAAAATTATGCTCTCCTGGGAAGAACTGCTTGTGAAATTCCTTTCTCTCTCTTCTACTTCTCTCTCTCGCCCTCTCTTTCTCCCTCTCTCTCTGATTTAGTACAAATTGTATTACTCATCACTGATTTTAGAGACACTAAATAACTGTACTTTTCTCAATGAAGAGCAACTGAATCATGTGAACATAACTGAATCAACTAATTCCATCAGTAAAGATTGTAAGTACAGTGTAACACAGAGTAGAAGTGAGTATAACAGGTGTCTCTGTAAGTCAGCCATTCTCAAACTTGAGTTCTGCACTGAATGCAAACTGTAATCAAATAAAGCTCACAACTTAGTTAGCTTGGCAAGCGCCTTGCCAAGAGTGATTCTGAATCCAATTAAATTACATTGGAATGTAAGTGTGTGTAGTGAGATGACGTAAATATATTAAAGCACAAGATACACCAGAGGTTTTTTCTTAGATTCAATGTGTCTATTCTCTCTTGATATCTTTCTTTTTATTTTTCGTTCTCTAAGCAGGAACTCACTATGCCTGTATCATCACTTTTTTTTTTCTTTTGTGATCAACTCTATCTTTGGCTCTCCTCTCATTTCATTCCTGTCCTGCCTTTTTCCTTCTATGTCCTTACATTGAATTTTGATCCCTTTGCTCTCATCTTGTTGCCAAAGTGCATTCCTGACACAGTGTGTTCTTCTATCTATTGAATTCTACCTGGGCAAGATGAGAAATCTTTGGGCAGAGTGGAAGGTGATGTGTACAAGGAAGTTGATACTGTTATAACTGTAGCAGAGTAATGAACATAACATAGTAAGTACTCTTGGAGACTAGTGGAACTCCTATTATTGAGCAACAGAAGATAGAATGAAGTACTCTGTGGTTGCTAGGTAACAGATGGAGGGGGGGGGGGGGGGTGGGAGGAGAGAGAGAGAGGGAGATAAAAGGGCCTAAGTCTAATGGGAGAACAAATCATCAGTTGCTAGGAAATAGAGGAAGAGAGATAGCAAGAGGGGGGGGGGTAGAGGAAATTGAGAGAGAGGGAGAAAATGACTTGAGTTCCATGAGAGAACCCTATTGGATGCATCACCAACCACAATAAGCACAATCTCACTGTACAGTTATCTGTTATCCTTCAGACACATACACCTGTACCTTAACCTCTTGGATGCGGTAATCTATTTTCTGGCATGGAGACAAAAATTGAAGTACATTCCATGAATTCTCTCCATTGTGGCTCTCAACCTTACAGAGAAATACTGTGAGATTTTACAGTCTTGCTATGATTTTAAAAAACAAAAAACAAAAATAACTAGAACTATCACTCATTGTGATTAATATACCCCCACCCACAACTGTGGAAATTAGCTCAACCAGGATTTTTTTTTTTGCTTTTTAATGAGAAAAAAAAAAATACCATGGCAATGCACTGTCCAACAGTAAGCAAATGTATTGCTCACTGTTAGTCAAATATCCCACATCTCAAGTCAAGTGCTCAAAAACTGAGTGAGCAAGATAAATAAACTGACGATTTCTATGGTTATTATTAACAATTGTGTAACCATGGCAACACAATGTTGGATATTAAGAAAAAAATGAAGTATGCAGAACTATATATAATAGCCGTCACATGTGCCACATTTCAAGCCAAATGCTAACAGGATGAGGGGCTTAGTTGAATTCACAATATTAGTGTATCAGCTGAATTCACAATATTAGTGTATCATTTTCATTCAAAATATACTGTTACCATGGCAACACATTTTCCACACTGACAAAATAGTTTTTGCACATCTAGGTAATGTAGAGGTAACATGTGCCAAATACATATGAAGCCCAAATGCTCTAAACAGAGAGAGTTAGGATCTAATTGAAATGTTTATATGATTTTCATTCAAAATGCACTGTTACCATGGCAACACATTGTTCAACAACGAAGAAATACAAAGTTTGCATGGATCTCTGTACTACAATGGTTGCATGTGCCAAATTTCAAGCCAAATGCTCAAAGACTGAGGGAGTTACCTGAATCCACAATTATTATATGATTTTCATTCAAACTATGCTGTTACCATGGCAACACAATGATCAACAATGACGAAAGGTTAAGTTTGCACATCTACGTACCATAGTGGTCAGGTGTGCCAAATTTCAAGCTAAATGCTCAAAGACTGAGGGAGTTGGCGGAATCCACACGCTTTTTGGTGAAAAAAATGTTGTTACCATGGCAACGCATTGTTCACAAAAATGACAGATTATGCTTGAACATCTATATGCTATAGTGGTCACATGTGCCAAATTTCAAGCCAAATGCTCAAAGACTGAGGGAGATAACTGAATCACAATATTTTTGCATGATTTTCATTCAAAATATACTGTTCCCATGGCAACACATTGATCAACAATGACCAAAGACTATGTACAAGCTGTATGCTCATCTACGTACTATAGTGATCACATGTGCCAAATTTCAAGCTAAATGCTCAAAGACTGAGGTAGTTACCTGTATCCACAATATTTTTGTATGCATTTTAGTGAAAAGCTGCTGCTACCATGGCAACCCATTGTTCACCACTGACGAAAGATTAAGTTTGCACATCTATATGCTATAGTGGTTGCATGTGCCAAATTTCAAGCCAAATGCTCAAAGAGTGAGGGAGTTAACTGAATCCACAATATTTTTGTATGATTTTCATTCAAAATATGCCGTTACCATGGCAACGCATTGATCACCACTGAGGAAAGATTACCTTTGCACATCTACGTACCACAGTGGTCATGTGTGCCAAATTTCTAGCTAAATGCTCGAAGACTAAAGGAAGTTAGCTGAATCCACAATATTTTTGTATGTTTTTTGGTAAACAAAAGCTGTTACCATGGCAACGCATTGCTCACCACTCACTAAAGATTAAGTTTGCACATCTATATACTATAGTGGTCATGTGTGCCAAATTTCAAGTCAAATGCTCTAAGACTGATGGAGTTAACTGATTCCACAATATTTTTGTATGATTTTCATTCAAACTATGCTGTTGCCTTGGCAACACATTGATCAACAATGACGAAAGAGTTAGTATGCACATCTACTTACAATAGTGGTCACATGTGCCAATTTTTAAGCCAAATGCTTGAAAACTGAAGGAGTTAGGCTAATCCACACATTTTTGTATCATTGGTAAAAGAAAATACTGTTGCCATGGCAACAGATTCATTACCACACACATCGATTGTGTTTTGCACAAATATACATTACATTGATTGCATATCCCAAATTAAAACTGAATTGCTACAAAACTAAGAGAGTAGAGCAATCTACAACATTTTGTAAGATTTCTATGAAAATCTTCCGTTGCCATGGCAACGCATTATGAAATACTCATGAAAAAGGTCTCTTGCACATCTGCCTGTGATAGCGGTCACACATGCCAAATTTTAAGTTAATTGCTCAAAAAATAAGAAAGTTGTTCGATCCACAAGTTTCTATGAAAATATGTCGTTGCCATGGCAACGCATTATGCGATACTAATGAAAAAGGTGTCTTGCACATCTACCTTTAATAGCAGTCACACATGCCAAATTTGGGGTCAATTGCTCAAAAAATGAGAGAGGAGTTCGATCCACAACATTATGTTAGATTTTTTTTAAATTTGCCATTGCCATGGCAACTCATTATGCAATACTAACGAAAAAGGTGTCTTGCACATCTCCCTTTGACAGCAGTCACACATGCTAAATTTGGGGATAATTGCTCAAAAAATGAGAGAGTAGTTCGATCCACAAGTTTTTAAAGAAAATATGCCGTTGCCATGGCAACTCATTATGCAATACTAACGAAAAAGGTGTCTTGCACATCTACCTTTGATAGCGGTCACACATGCCAAATTTGGGGTCAATTGCTCAAAAAATGAGAGAGGAGTTCGACCCACAAGATTTTGCAACGGACCGACCGCCCGACCGCCCAACCGCCCGCCCGACCGACCGACCGACCGGCCACCCGACCTCAGGGTGATTCCTATATACCCCCCCTACACACTATGTGTCGGTGGGGGTATAAAAACATGAAAACTAGGACAAATACTAATTTTGTGCTCATTATCTCGCATTAGTTTCTCTGATTAAGCCAATAACAAGATATTTTGGTTGTATGAAATGCCATCAAGATTTTTTTTCTTTTCTGAGGAAATGCAATCTCTGGTAGTCAGCTAATAAAGCAAAGCTGTCCAGCAGATGTGCTGACCAACAAGCAGAGTAAAGCAAGTGTAGCTACAGGAAAACTTTTTAAAAACAATAATTTTGACCAAGTACCCACAATTATCATATGCATCACTTTGATTATACTGAACAAACTTCCAGTCAAGAATGCAATCCAAAACATCAAGTATCGACAAAATTACTGCTTCCCAAAACACAAAGAACAACCAACCAACCAACCAAACAAACAAACAAAAAGCAAAGAAGTCATTGTTAAATGAACTATATGGCAGGCTACTCACCCTTTAAGGTTTGGGTCAATGCTAGCCTTGGGGACAATGCCAATCATTCCCTGGACAATGGGCTCAAAACCAGACACCACAGCCATCGAGTCCCCCCAGGAGTCACTGGCAATCCAGGTCCGCCCAGTCAAGCCTTGGGTCCTGGCCTCGATGAGGGCACTGTTGATGTCAGTCTTGCTCATGAACGTAAAAATCACCTAAGGCAGAGAAGGAAGAGTTAAACAAAAATCATTAGGCACGAAAGAAGTGAGAAATTGACCCCCCCCCCCCCAAAAAAAAAAAAAAAAAAAAACTAGAGAAGCACTCTGAGAGCGCAGACCTCCACCAAGTATGCAGCTCATTTCCACCACTGATCTTGTTCTTCCATAGAGATTTCAGTGATTTCTACCCATACGTACTTATAGCATTGTGTGCTGAAAGTCGTCCGATTTCCCAATATAGAAGCCTTTGTTACGTAATAAACCCTCAGCTGCACTGCGCACCTCGCCCTAGTAGAAACTAGAGCACGCACTTTCGTGCATGCATGCGAGCCTCACATACACGCAGCCTGAACTCCTAAGTTCATTGACCCTACCTGCCAAAATATCAAAAATCCTTCATAAATTCCCCCAAAATTCTTGGATCACTACCAAAATTTAATCATCTGTTACTTGTATCATTCTAAACCTTTCCTGCAAGTTTCATCAAAATCCATTCACTACTTTTTGAGTTATTTTGCACAAGGACAAACAAACACACAAACCAACGGTACCGAAAACATAACCTCCTCCCTCGGCAGAGGTAAAAAAAGACGTAAAAGAATGGATGACATGTAGAAATTATAATAAACTTGATTCTAAGGGAAGTTTGACCCCACACTTGAATAAGCAGTCATAATGAGAAGTCAAACAAACACAACAGGAAAAATTTCATAGAATCTTGGAAGAACAAGGAAAAGTAGAAATTACGCGGTGCGTAATATATGTCCCCGCCGGAAGTAGCATTTTGTAGCAAAATGTACAATACAGGTCACAAATCAAGGTCAAAGGTCAAAGAAGTCAAAGGTCAAAATTCTGTGTAGAAGTTTTGAAGCCCTCACCTAGTGCCATCACATAAAGCAAACGGAATCGAAATCGGGTTAGAAATGGCGAAGGAGTAGCATTTTGTAGCAAAATGTACAATACAGGTCAAAAATCAAGGTCAAAGGTCAAAGAAGTCAAAGGTCAAAATTCTGTGTAGAACTTTTGAAGCCCTTACCTAGTGCCATCACATAAAGCAAACAGAATCGAAATCGGGTTAGAAATGGTGAAGGAGTAGCATTTTGTAGCCAATGTACAATATAGGTCAAAAATCAAGGTCAAAGGTCAAAGGTCAAAGAAGTCAAAGGTCAAAATTCTGTGTAGAAGTTTTGAAGCCCTCACCTAGTGCCATCACATAAAGCAAACGGAATCGAAATCGGGTTAGAAATGGCGAAGGAGTAGCATTTTGTAGCAAAATGTACAATAAAGGTAAAAAATCAAGGTCAAAGGTCAAAGAAGTCAAAGGTCAAAATTCTGTGTAGAAGTTTTGAAGCCCTCACCTAGTGCCATCATATAAAGCAAACGGAATCGAAATCGGGTTAGAAATGGCGAAGGAGTAGCATTTTGTAGCAAAATGTACAGTATAGGTCAAAGGTCAAGGTCAAAGGTCACGACTGAAATTCTGTGCAGAAGTTTCAAAGCTCCCATGTAGTGCTATCATATAAAGCAAACAGAATCAAAATTGGCTCATAAATGACAGAGAAGTAGCAAATTGAAGATTTTGATCACACACGGACGCACACACGGACACATGGACGGACACACGGACGGACGGACACACGGACACACACACGTACGGAGCCCGTTTCATAGTCCCCTGCTCGAACTCGTTCGGCGGGGACAAAAAAATGACAAACAAGATTACTGTATATTGAACTATTTACATTCCTTGACTTTGATTTTCAATCTTTGATACAGATCATTCTGTCAAAGTTTATTCTTTCTACTAAAGTTAATTTGTACATGGATCAGTCTTTCCCTCTTAGGGCAGAAAAAAATCATATTGATCTTGGAATGATTCCTCAGACTCTATCCTTTGAAATGTTCTCTCGCTCCATTCCTTCTACCTCCGCACTCCCCTCACACTGACAGTTGCTGGTATCAACACTGTTCACTTGCCTCAATCTTGGCATCGGCTTTTAAATTTGCGATGACGTCTTGTAACGATGTTGATGCAGCGCTCTCGCTACCAATGAAGTACTCTTGCACAACGCAGACATTCCTGGATGTAAGGTTGTCTTGGAGAGCATTCTTGCCAGGCACGCCGTAGGAATTCGCTGAGTAGAGGATGGCTACATAGTTCCAACGCATGACCTCAGCCAGGTCGGCCATGACTCTGGCCTGGTTCTCATCAGATGGTACGGTGCGCAAGAAGTACGGGTACTGCTGCTTGTCACTCAGGATGCGACTGGAGGCCGAGTAGCTGACCTGGGGGATGCTAAAGAGACCTGGGCATAGAGAGGTTGATGGTTGGTGAATGCATGGTGAAATTGTATGGTTGAGATATATGAGAATACTCACTCACTCTGAGTGAAGAGTTTACTGTCACTCAGCAAAGTCTCAATCAAGCTATACTATCATTGTAGAACAAAGTATGCAGGTTAAGCCATATCATTTTTTATATAGTATATGTGTAGCAACATCTATGGTCTATTTCATACAAAGGTTTTCAACCATTTCATGCTGTAACAATTGCAGATAATATACCAGCAGTTACATGTGTAGGACACAACCAATCACTGGTATGCATTTAAGTTGTGCCATGCTGTGACTGTGTTTATTGGAACTTCCAAATTACTGCAAACAGACCCATATGGAGAGATAGATTCTTACCTAGGAGGGTCGCAAGTCCAATTGAAGTCGAGCTGGATCCAGTTCCCACGACACCAATGGTCTGGCTTTCGGCTGATGGACATTCTGTACTTGGTTGGGAACTTTCAACAAAGTTCAGTGCTTCCTGTTGGGATGTGAATAAGAGTGACATTGATATAGAAATCAATTCAAAGTTAATTGTTTAGTGTTTCATTCATTACTTTTTGAGTATACATGCAAATGATAATTCACATTTGATGGCCTATGAGCTGTGTCCACTATTCTTCTGCAGATTTACACACACATTATAAATACACTGTTTAAACTATACAGTTCGACCTCGATTATCCGGGCATGTCGGGTTTGGAGCTCATCCGGATATTTATAAGCGAATTGGCCGGATATGGGAGACACAATGTTAATGTACTAATATAGCTGCCATCCAAGCTGCCATCCCAGTGCACTGGCAGCTACATGTACATTGTAGGCAGGTAGCGTACCCCGCAACGGTGGTGTATCTAACCTGCGCAAAATTGTAGTCCCTTCTTCACAAAAATAAAGTACCATAGTTATGGGTAAACTTGGCCTAGCGGGTAAAGTCGGCCCCCAGCGCGCGCAGTACACTAGGCCGAGTTTACCCATAACTATGGTATACTTTAAATGTGAAAATCATATGTTTTACCTCATTAGATATTGAGAAACCTATCACGTACATCTTATGAAATTAGTGAAATAGATCCGAGAAAAGATGTTAAAGTCACAGTTTTTTCTCAATTTTTGGACGAAAAAAAAAGTCCTTCACTGCGTGAACGCGTCCGGATAATAGAGATTTCTGGATAATAGGAGGCCGGATAATCGGGGTCGAACTGTAAATGTACACTCAGAAAATCATACATGTTCATATATTCTGATAAAATCAAGTGAAATAAACTCATGAAAAGCTGAACATTTAGAATATTTACACTTAGAGCATTGGTCATGGCTACCACAACCCATGCCCAATCATTCACCACACAGTGCAACACATGAATGAATATGAATACATCAAATGACGTGTAGTAACTGTAGACATCTGCCACTGCACTGTGCTTTGAATGAAAATATGCTGCCATGGCCCGTCTATGTCACGGCTTGCACATTCCTTCAGTAACAAGAAAACAACAATAATCATAACATTTGTCATTACAGCCATCGCAGCTTATCAGTATCAATACATCAATCACATTCAAGCCTACTAGGCTATAGCTATTTTGTCTGACATATGTACCACACGTTATCAAATATGACATAAATCTATTTTTGCTTCTGGCATCTGCACGATGTATCTCACTAATCTCTGTGATTTGGAAGATTCAACAAAAAAGAACAAACATATTTGATTAATAATGAACATGACAACAATTGTTGCATGAACAACAAGACAAAACAAATATATTATGTGTAGAATCTATTTATAAAAACTTGCTGCATTTCGTTTGCTGTATTCACAAACAGGGCATCTGAACTGATGACATACCGTCAAAGCTCGATTCGGATCCGAGCAATCATTTCTGATTTCAAAGCCAAGTTTGTGATGGGGCAGTGTTTCTGTGCTGTTGTTGATGACATCCACGGCATACATCATACTTTCTACCCACATCCCTGCCGGAGAGAGAACACGGCCGCATAAGGCTCCATCACCACCCCGAATGTTCACGGCGAACATCCCACCCAGCACAAAATCACCATCCTGTCTCGCAAAGGTCATCGCTGAGTCGGGCAATTCGAATTCAGACCCCCCATCGTCGCCTGCGTCGGTAGTGCGTCGAAAACGGGCTAGCGATGGTTGGTTTAGAATGTGAACATCGTGAAAGGGTTCATTTCCATCGGAAAAGAGATGAGCAAACGCTGGGTTGGGCAACCACCATTCTGTGGACGTTACTTGTGGATCTTCGCCCGACGATCGCGATCTGCTGCCTGCTGCTGCTGCATACGGATGCCTACTCTTCACTCGTGCCAGTGGTACCAATCTTTTCGAGGGCACACTGTTGTTGACAGATACAAATGACCCATTTAAATGCGCCTGAAAAAATTGACAGGCAATAAAATTCGGTAATATGACGGTGAAAAATACCGAGAAGAGACTGACGCTCAAGCCAAACTCCATGCTCTTTCTGGAACTACAAAGTCATAGTTGTAATTTGCCGATTTTTTTTCCGTGTAAACACCGCCCGAAACATCACAGCACCGTTGATCCTCGCTTGTGTGAGATATTTTATGAGGATGAGATGTGCTGGCCTATCTATATCGCACGTACGCGCGCATGCATCGTGCGCTGTGTACATGATTGTCCACACTTCCGGTTGCACCAAGGAGCTATTAAACACATAGCTCCTTGGTTGCACCAATTTGGCGTACAGTGCTCATCACCGTGATTTTTTATGTTGGTGGAAATCGATACAGCTTTAGCTGCATCTTGAGCACTGTAAAACAAGGGTTAGGGTTTAAAACACCATGTAGAGTGATCAAGTAGATTATGGTGAAAAGAAAAGGAAAACATTAGCAGCATGTCATTTAAAAATACACCCCTCTTGACAAAATCAGATGTTCCAAATTGGTGCACGCGCAGAATAATCATGTAATTTCGATAATCACACAGGTGGTGGGTGGTCGATTATCCTAATTTTATAGGAACGAAACTTGGTGATTTCTGTCTGAGTACAATGTACTTTGTTCTTCAATAAACCTGTAATATTTGTTGTAAACTATATGTAGGAATGTTGAAGACAGTAGGTATTTTCATTTGGATCTCTCTTTTAACCATCTAGGCCCTACATTTATTTATTTCAAAATCAACATACATGTATTTATTCTGGATTAAAAACGATCAGCTAAAAGCTGTTTTACATCGAAGTCCTGTGTGTGTCAATAATACTCCGGATCAGGGAGGTGTCTCTTTCCACACCCCATTGATACAGCCCTGAAACTACACGGCATAATAATCTCTCCGGCGTCACTGTTTGCATAAATATTCAAATATCACATGCTATTCAGGTTTGAAATTGTTGTTTAGTTGTTGTATCCTCGTTGTTTGTGTGATTCTTCTCCTTGGAGGAATTTGAATAAGGGTGAAATTCATTCTTTTTTCCTCTCTTCGTTATACATTATAGAAGTCGCGGAACATCTTTTTTTTTTTTTAAATTTACCTCTCATAGAGTCATATTCTTGTAAGTTTCATCAGGCCCTGTAGAACAACATGGAGGAAAGTGCAACATTCATCAGTTAGGTGTCACTTGCAATAATGTGACGAGCGCATTGTAAAACAGAAAGGTGTTTTTTGTTCCTCGATGCGCTCCCCAACAATGATCACTTTTTATAGCCATAGTCACCTATATGAAAGCCTGTAAATGTTGATTTGATGACGCGGTAGTGTTTCTATTTCAGATGATTTAAAAACACCGAATTATCACTATTTTTATCTTTATTAAATGGAGGGGGCTGCATCATGGTTTCAATTCAATTTCTTATCATTTCTAAAGAGCAACAGGTGATCCATAATACAAAGTATATAGTAAAACATGATCACCTTCCTACCTTCGAAAGAAAAGCCAGGACTTGCATGAGCAATTTTGTATCTTACAGAATATAACAGGCCTAGGTACCTATATCATATTCATTTCTTTCAGCATCCAAGTATACAAATAATGTTTTATAGGAAATTACGATTTTAATATCTCGAATTGTACATCAACTTGTCAAGTAAGTCTGCGATGTATAAGATTGATATCCACGACATACTGGCCTGTCATACTATGAGTACAACTGACTGACTGACTAACCGTGAGTGATAAACTTAGATACGGATCATTTTCCTCTGACGACCATTATGTTCATATTTATGTCGCGTTTCCATTCAGTCAAGACCCGAATCGTAGATCGTTCCCCTGGCCACCCCCCCCCCCCACACACACACAACCTCACAAATAATCCCACAAACACCCCCACAAAGAAACAACGAAACAAATATACATGCAAGCAAACACACACATCTCAATATCTCTCTAAAAAAAATCGAGTGAAAATTTTCACTCTAAAAAGAGTGAATACAAAAAAGAGTGAATTTCGAGTGAAATTGGAGTGAAATTGGAGTGAATTTTGAGTGAAAATGCTCATTTTCACTCATTTTGGAGTGACGTCAGGGATCACTCCAAAATCTTCGAGTGATCCCTGACGTCACTCCAAAATGAGTGAAAATGAGCATTTTCACTCAAAATTCACTCCAATTTCACTCGAAATTCACTCTTTTTTGTATTCACTCTTTTTAGAGTGAAAATTTTAACTCGATTTTTTTTAGAGAGTGCACACAAACAAACATATAAACAAACAAACAAACAAACAAACAAAAACACCCGCAAAGGCCACCATCTTATATTATTATACCTCATATAAAAATAAGCACAGAATGAACTGTTTTCCACGATCAGAGACTGGCGACCAATGGGCGTACATGGCTTGCACGTTCTGATGTGTGGTATACACAGGAGAAATATACTAGTAGCTGGCGCCGTGTAAATACGACGCACTCATGAAGAGAGCAGCATTTCGCCCCACATCTACTACAATGTATACAACACACTTTCAGCCTTCTGAGCTTGCACGCCATTCGAGGGCGAAAATACATGCGCAGTTAATTTCTTCCATATTCAGATATTCGCCAACGTTTGAAGGAGCGCAACACATTTTTTTTTCTTCTGTTGCCATCGCCGATAATACGAATCTCAGCTCGCTTTCGACCGCGATACTCAAGTAAACAAGCGGTCTCCTTGCTGTTTCTACAGGGACGCCGCACACGACAGCGGAGTTGTATACTATAGTACGCTGTACTAGTCACTCTCTCCACTCCCCCTCGCTTCTTACGATCTGGTGGCAGAGACTGCGTGGATGTTAGCTGCAGGATCTGTAACTTTCTACCTCCTATACTGCAATGTGGTGAAGGTATAGTATAGTTTGCCAATGCTGCATGTTCGCAGTGCTCGTAAAGATACAATGAAGTCCTATAGTCTAGATAAACTATGTCTTGTAGTGAAGAGCTGATGTAGGGATCGAGGCCATGCAAGGATTATGTCACTTTTCAAAAGGTATTAACCATAGTGCGCTTCATGGCTTATACCGTTACAGAATTAATCCCCTGGACAAAAAAAAAAAAAATAAATAAATAAACAAAAAATAAGAAAATGATACACTGAGTCAGTGTCATAACATCCCGTCCCTTATTCCCCATCATGCACATTACGAGTGATAATCACTGAAGCAACGCAAGACAGGTCCCTGTGGGTCCTGCAGTACAACTGTATGGAACAATCAAAGGGTCGCTGGTTTTTCTGCATAGCGTGTCTCTGAAGCGAAGGCTGGTGTATTGGTATTCATTGATATTCGGTATACACAGTCTCACCACAGTTTTGTGTTTGCAAACGCGTGTCTCTCCAGAGGAGTATAATACCAAGGAGCTCCTTGATGATACAATAATTATGATCTGCATTGATGCGTCCTTTATAAAGGGTCATCTGCAACCAGCTGTCTCTCAATCACACATGCCTATTCATTTCAATAATTATTATATATAACACTAGCCTTCAATCTGTCCGTATGCATGTTCTTACACTTATATAACGTTGTAATCATGATGTATGGTCCTACTATTTGATATGTTACAGTTGTGATATATCAATCAAGAGAGAGGGAGATCGAGAGTGTGAGAGATCCATAGGAAAATATATCATTTTGTTTTTTCGTGTGGTGGCTCCGTCTGACGGCTAACAAAACTTCAGGCTGGATCCCTATACACTCATCAATATGCCTTTTGTGTGTTGTCACGAACAACCTTATGCAATGACACTGAAAGAAATGCCTTATAATATTCTCTGACAGCATTGTTCACCTGAAAATTATGTCGAGTGCTCCTTGTTCGGAATATACAATGGAGTGGGCAACTATCAATAGAAAGGGATCCGTTGTTCGTGTGAGTATCAAATACGTGTAGCAGAATGAAAGAGGAAGAAAGCGAGAGAGAAAGAGGGAGAGAGATGGGGTGTTTGTGCGTGTTTGTGTCTCATCTACGTCTGTCAGAATGTTTACGCACCGCAAACTGGTCTTATAGAAATGACATGAATGGTAATATAAAACTGCACCAATTTCGACAACAGTTTGACCTATAAATGGTTTCCGGTTGCAAAAGGCAGCAGTGTAAGACTCTTTTCATCAAACTCACCGTCAATCTTCGTCTCACCTCCCTGTATAGCCTTCTGTAAATCTGTCGTTGATTGATATCATTGATAATCTGACAAGATTTTATCATTCTGTGTATAAATGACTGCGCAGCCAAAATGGATTGAAAATACGGTTGTTAATTTGTACTGTAGGTTTGATTGTTTTTGTTTTTGTGTTTTCTTAAGCAGCAAACTTGAAATAAATAGTGGCTTTTATCACCTGTCTTAGGATGACTTTTCGCATTTGACAGTTCAGCAACTTGTTCAGACGACTTAGATAGTATACTGAGTAATTAGGGGAACATTTTCTTGTGCATGTCTTCAAAGTAAAATAACATTCACAAAATCGACTATCTCCATATATTATGGTCGTCTTGCTTTGAAAGAAACTTTTTTACATTTAGGAAAAAAACACTCTCTGATATTTCAAAGTAATCCGTGTAGCAGAAACAAGACCTGCTGTATTTGCTATATAGTGACAAAAGGGAATGTGAAAAAAAAATTGTCACTCCCGATATCATTGCTGTGTTAATACATGGCACAGCGTAAACCCACAGTGTAAACTAATCAATACCCCATAATTATCATAAAGTGTGGAGAGTTGCGCTCGATTCGCACTTATTCTTAACATAGCTGCAATTCCTTCAATCATGGAATTAAGTGGCAATGACTAATATGGTATGCCGCTCGGCATCCTAAGTAACGAGTCTTGCATTCACACCAATGATACAGCGTGCACCCTGCCTACTTACTATTCCCCAGGTTGTTGATATCACCATAATCGATTTTATCTCAAGTATACAACGGTCTCGAAGCGGATGCTTTGAGGAGAGAGATCCCGTGATGTACGGTGAGCTTCGCCTCTAGCGGGACAGGGGAAGTGTGTGTGTGTGTATGTGCGTGTGTGTGTGCGCGCGCGCGCGCGTGTGTGTGTGTGTGTGTGTGTGTGCGTGTGTGTGTGTGTGTGTGCGTGTGTGTGTGTGTGTTTGAGCGGATCCAGCGGGGGTGCACCGCATCGGGCGTCCCTTTTTTTTTTCAATAAAAGAAATAAAAAAATTTACAGAGGGATGTTGCATGCCCCCTTTTTTGAGGGTGTCGATTGTGTCAGAAAAAATTCCTGGATCCGCCCCTGGTGTGTGTATTGGGGGGGGGGGGGTATGTGTGTGTTTGTGTGTGGGGTATAAATAGATGGATAGGCGTATGGATTGAATATGTTTGGGTATAGATAGAGAGATGGGCTATATTTTGTTCACCAGTGCATGTGGATGAATAAAATGGATGTTATTATTCATTGTAATAGTTAGATGGATAGATCGATATATTGATGGATAGATTGAATAGATTGATGGATAGATGGATAGATTGATGGGAAACATGTTTAAGATGGAGGGAGGAAGAGAGAAAGGGGGAGAGGTGGAGAAAAAGAGGGAGAGGAAAGATACTGTAGAACTTGATTAATATATAGAGATGGCATTTTGCTCAGCAAAATACAATACAACATAATGATTTGCTTGTAAATGTTTTAGAGTCCAATATTGTAAATAGGTAGGCCTATACAATGCAGTATACTGTTGTATATTCCAGTATCCACTTCAATGTCAATACATCCGAGTCGCTTCTGCTTTTGACTTTGGTCTGTGTAGTATATATTGTTAGTTCCTCATCTAAATAAGAATGAATCATGTATGTACTTAATATGTTTGTTTAGGCATTTCACTTTTTGTTGGTATTCTACAACTTGCAAAGCTCCGTTCGGAAAATCGTGGTAATAAAGCTTACAGTATACCTTATTGACATCATAATGATTATGATAGATATGCACGTTCAAATACTGTATACACAAAATACGAAATATTCTCAACAACGCAATAGCATTGCATGGTGTTTGTTCAACTCACAAACCTTCTCTGCTATACTATATGACATCATAATCATCCTACATGGCACTGTAGGCCATGTGAAAGTGTGAGGAAGAGCAATATCAAAACCTGTCATATTATGCCATCATGACCAAGTGCACCCTTACAAAGACCTGTAATGACCTATTCCAGGGCTCGACACTAACGGTGGCCCGGTGGCCCGGGGCCACCAAAAATGAAAGTCGGGCCACCAAAATTTTTTGAAAAGTATGTCAATAAATTCGTAACTTTTTGCGCCGGAAATTAGCACTTAAATTTGTGTAAAGGATGGATGAAAAGGACTGAATGAGTGCCCGAGAGTGAGTGTTGCAAGTTTGTTGAAGTTTATTTATGAGTAGATATGTCCAACTTCTAATTCTTACTATCATAAAACTTAAATATTTGACTCATTAAAAAAAAAGGACTTTAAATGTGTGGGGGTTTTTTTTCGGGACACCAAATTTTTCTCTCGGGCCACCAAACATTTGAAATTTAGGATTTTGGTGGCCCCATCGGGCCACCAAACAAAAAAGTTAGTGTCGAGCCATGCCTATTCAGAGAAAATTACAATAATGATCTCAATACCTTATAATGACATTGATTGGAACAGAGCATACCATTAGGTTTCCATTTTACGGTAAAGGAAACCCAAACCCAAAGAGAAATATGGATTGAGTGAAAGCAGCAACATTAGTAGAATACATCAGTGAAAGTTTGAGGAAAATCGGACAATTCGATGCAAAAGTTATGAATTTGTAAAGTTTGGTGTTGGAACCGCTGGCTGAGGAGCCTACTGGAGGTTATGCGTCATGTGTGGACAACAAAGTAAAGAAAATATAAAGGGAATTCCACAAAAATTCATTTTTCGTGAAAATTACACATTCCATCATCTTGATACTGCATGACATCTATACGTGTATACATAGCAATTATTCCCCCTGCTTTCTGAAAGCGGTTAGTCAAGTGCTCTTTCATTTTGCTAGAAAAGTGGATTGCCCTTTTACTTGTAAATAATAAATTATTGTCACTTAACATCTTTCATAAGGTTTCGCTATTTCTTGTCATACATATAGGGAGACTGTGGCTGGCAGTGCCAAAGTGGCGTCTGATGCATGCAGTGATAGAACCCTTGGCGAACCTCATGCACTTGAACCCCTGATTTTTTTACCGCGTTTCAGGGTAATTGGAAATGATATGTACGCTCCGTGCTGCCGTATGACCTCTCACCTTTCTTTTCATGACAAGCGAGAGAATTGTGAGAGAATTCAGGAACTAGGAATACCGTGTTGAACAGTGCAATATAATTTTCCTCAACAATATCACGTGGGTGCGTTTTTGCATTATAATGATGCATACATGCTCACCATGTGTGTATAGATGTGTTATTATAGTGTTGTCCACAGATGATGATTATAAAAATATGGTATAATCATACTCCCCAAGCTTCCTTTTCACGAAGGAAAGAGATGATATATGATGATACATTCATAACAAAGTCATTGTAGTGCCTTCCATGAATTACGAGTGCTGTGACCAAAAAGATATCGTAGCGTGCAGAAGTAGTATCATAATGTCATTTGGGATTTTTCGAAAATCATTTCCGCGCATAAATCGGTGCATTGCTTGGCACGGTGCGATGTTGTTTTGGGTACTAAATGTTAATGTTAAATTGCCACTGTACGAGGCCAGGCCTTCTCTCTTACAAGTTTTGTAGGGGAAATTCATTCAATTCTTATAAAGTATTTTCAGCAGCAACGGTATCAAGGAATGAACAAACTGCCAGCATCATCACGTCAAAAATCACCCACTAAACAGCGCCTTAATTAATCTTGTAATAAAGGTTCAATATGGTTCAGTCACGGATGACTGAAAAAGCGTGACCGGGATCGCTCAGTTGATAGCGTGTCTATCTATACCTTGCGATCAAAGAGCTCGGATTCGATTCCCATTGCAATGAGTTAATAGTTAAGCAATGTTGGATGTAAACATTCCGTCTCCTCCTTGTATAAGGAGGCAAAACACTGCTCTGCCCCTCGGAGAGGACAATAATTTGAGGACCCGGTGTGAGAGAGTTTCGACTCACGCATGCAGTGGAATGTAGGTATCAGATCCAATACTTTATTTTCTTGCAAAGAACAGGATGCAAATTTCTCGAGATGCGTCACCCCACATGCACACAAGAAACCAGGCAAATTTAATGATGTCGGCCCGTCTTGGTTTGTCTCATCAGGTGATAAGCAATATAGGCCTACAGTCGCTCAGACAGTATCAACGAGGCATGTAACTCGATGAAAAGGAGTGATGTGGACATCCAGTGGACCTCCCGCGGGTTCGTCCCGTCTTGCCTAATCTTCTCAGAACTCGGGAACTATCAACACCCACAGTATAGATCTAACATTGCATCAGTGCTGTTAGCATCCGAGGAGGAGGAGGAGGAGGAGGAGGAGGAGGAGGAAAGACACAAATGAGCTTCCTTCGCGGCATAAAAGGTTTTGATAGACAAAATACAATGACGCAAAGGGGAGGGATAACTTTGAAATAATATTATCATTTCTGCATCTTTAATGTTTCCTATACAGGAAGTAAACACCCTTGAACACCATCTTTGATGTGACCGAAGCAATGACCAGGAACCGGAAGTATCGCGTTGCCGAGTCGGACGATGCAGCTACCAGCAGCGGTTCGGATAGGAAGAGACCACCTTGTCACAGTTTTCCGCTCACCACGTGGCGATGGATCGTGTTGACTGGAGTCCACGTGTGCTACGTCTTTATGGACGGCATCCCTAACAGCGGGGGTGTCTTCCTTGTCCACTGGAAGGAGCAATTTGACGCCAGCACGGCCGAGCTGAGCTTAGTACTGAGCCTCCAGCTTGTGTGCTACCACTTAGCAGGTGGGTGAACATCCAGGATGGTAACCCAGGTAACCAGATAGAGCTTGTCTAGCATTTTGTTTTGTGTGATTACATTAACAAAGGGTTTATAGATGGCTCAGTCGAGGAGGTACTAGGCGAGTATAAGTACCGCCTTCCCGCAAAAGCCCGCAGTACGATATTAGATCACTCGAAGAGGGACATGTGTCATGTATAGGCCTACAGGAGATAATACTGTAGGTCAGACTGCGTTTTGTTTTGCAGGAAACAAGGTGAAAAAGGTCAATCAAAGTCACTTCTCGCGTCTTTCAGATCAAAACCAAAAATAAATATCCAGTCATAAATTCGTATGCCGCCTGCCTGGCAGAAGGACCCTAGCAAGTTTTAGAGCATGCAAGCCTTATAGGGCCCTGCCATAGCAAGTTTCAGAGCATGCAATCCCTAAGGCCCTTCTTCTGGGCGGACGCTACGATTTTTTTGTTTCGCGTGGGATTGTGACGATTTAATCATAAATCTGGTGTCATTGGTAATATTGAATCAAAATTAAATTTCTTATACCCAACCTTATTTGCATCAGAACGTGTTGTTGTTGTTGGGTTGTTGTTGTTGTTTTGTTGCTTCAATCCCTATCTTTTTGTTGTTACTCCTGTGAAATTTATGAATGCCAATTGCATTTACAAGTATATAAGTGAAAGCATAAACAAAATTTTACAGATGTTTTCAAGATAAAATGGTCAACACATTTTCACTTTTAGAGCCAAAATATTAATTTTGATAACTGAACTACAGCTGTAGAATTTTTTGATAGTACAGGCATCCTGATTTATATGATTGAACATATCTGTGACAATTCTCTTTTCTAATACAACTGCTTATTTACATCATGCATGTACACTTTATTACATAAAGATGTACAAATGTACATAATACACTTGAGTTTACTTCTGATGAATAGAAATAGGACTGCAAGGAGTATATTTGCGACACATGATTTTGTTATACTGATATTATCGTCAGCACTGCTCACTATGTAAGAGAAACTCAGTCGCTTTCTTGTAGTACAGCTCTGCTCCGTATTTTCTGTATTTACTGCAGGGGCTGTCGCAGGTGCGGCGGTGCACAGGTTTGGGAGTCGACCAGTCGTGATCGCAGCAGGTGTCACCAGCTTCACAGGCATATTTCTCAGCAGTCTAGCGCCCTCACCCTTGATGCTCTACATAACATCTGGTTTACTCGCCGGTATTATGATATGATATAATGATGTTTATCAATACTCCCATGCCCAAAGCATTACAACATAGACATATGCAGTACACAGAGGGTAACTTAAAATAAGTGCTGCTTTTTTTTTTAATCTGTAGTGACATGATTTAAAGACTTATCATCAGGCATATTTTATAAACATGTCAAAAGACATTTTGTTATCTAAAGTTCATGAAGTTTTAATTTTTTTTGTTGGATACCCATCCTCCCTGGATGGTCTTTCTTTGGTGATGTGCTCCGGGCCCTGAAGCTAGAGTGGATTAAACTTCTGGTGGTTGGTCGGTCCTTGGTGAGGGCTAGCTCTCTTGATGTCACTCCGCGACAGATTTCCTATTAGTTTAGCATTTAGTGATTGCACCGGCCTCTGAACCCTGTTGACGCCGTTTTCGTCATACTATCGACTGGTCCATCTGAGCAATCCTTTGCGCCGTTACGTTGCCATACTGAGAAATGAACAGGTGTTGTCAAAAAAGAGAAAGAAGCAAACAAACAAATCAAACAAATCAAAATGTTACCAATGGATGGAAACAAGTGAGAGTCCAGAATCTCCCTGTATTTGGTGCTATCAATGTCCCCGTCCACGACAAGATCGCCAACTTCCATAGACCCCCAGACCATTATTATGCGAGTTCGAAACGGGTCAGTCGCGCCTGACGCAGGGGGTACCGAATCGGATCTTTGTGGTCTTTCTGCCTCTTCCTAGTCTGGGTTGTTTGACACAAGCATATGCACTGTATGTTTCCCCGTGGTGTTTATAAAGTTATTTCACCGTTCGACGGCATGTATACTGAAGCACTCAGCAGCCTGAGCCACGGAAACCCTTTGATATCTCAGGCAACGATTTGCCCTGACGATTTGTCGGCGCCTCTCGTCAGATTACTTGCCTATCGCAACCATGGTGCCTAAGGAACTCAGAAGCCTTGGATGAGAATGTGAACAATATTTGCCTTCATTTTATACCAGAATATCGGTCACTATTCAATAACACTGCTAAAACACAGCTAATATTCACCACTCGTGCATGGCACGGGAGTATTATGTAAATGATTATAAAATTATACTGTAGATGAAGGTTTGAATGCAAAAGCAGATGAACGTAATTATCCAAAAAAAAAAAATCTTGCTAAAGTAAGGTCATCGTCAAATAGATAATAGTCCAATCTTTTTTTTTCTTTTTTTCAATGACACTGCACTCGTGAGCTTAATGTTCAAATCTGAATAATATTCTCGACATTATAAGTTGCCAGTTACGTGCGCCATGAAAATTCTTTCCTGTCGTCTTTTTGTGACGCGTTCTGCCTACAGGCTGTCATGTGTAGCGTGTCTGTTGCATGTATGAAATAGTGATGCATTTTGATGTACGCATGTTTCAAAGACACGTGCAGATGGCTAATTATGTTCAAGGTAAACGAAGACGTAACTCAACGTCACTATTTCTTCACTCACAGGATCGGGGTTCGGGTCAACTCTCAACGCTTGCACGGTCAGTCTAGCGGAATACTTCCCTGAAAATTATGGCTTTGCGCAGAGTGTGGCCAGCGGGGGATCCTCCGTTGGGATAGTCGCCCTCCCGCCTCTTACTCAGTATCTGGCATCGCAGTATGGGTGGCGGGGAACTTACCTCGTGTTAGCGGGATTAGCGGGAAATATTGTCGTCTGCGGAATGCTTCTCCGTCCAGTCGGCAGGTTCCTACCCAAGCACGATGCTCAGCTGGAAGAGCGGACGCAGTTGAAACAGAACGGTACCCAGAATGCATCCACGCAATTCGATGGGGACCAAGAGCTTGCTGATAATGGCCAGTGCCAAAATATAAACCCGGAGGAATGTGAAAAGGAACTTGCTATCGGGCAGGATCACATCGGCCAGAATCACAATCAAATTAGAAAGGCCAATGAAGAATATGGATCTGGCTCAGGCTATAAGAGTGGATTTATAAAGCTGACGAGTGCTCGTCAACCCAGCTTATTGCAAAGACTCGGCAACACGACTGGATTCTCATTCCTGTTTAGCCACTACCGATTCACCCTCATCGTCATCGTAATATTCTTCGTCGGCATCAGCTTCTCCGCCGTCGTCAACAGTTTCGTTCTCAGCGCCATCGACCGGGGAATCAGCGAGCAGGCTGCGTCCTTCCTCATGTCATTTTTTGGGATCGGAAGCTTTGGTGGGAAGATCGTCTCCGGAGTCGTCCTTGGAAAGAACCTAATGCGCATCACCACCATCTACATCCTGTCAGTCTTTGGGTGGGGTGTGTCGGTCATGCTGTTGAGGGCGCCCTCCAGCTACGGTGGGTTCATCGTCGTCGGTTTCTCCGTGGGGCTGTTCAGCGGCATCAACATTTGTACCTGTCCTGTCATCGTCAAGCACGTTGTCGGGGTCGACAAGCTTGGAAGGGCGTTTGGTGTCCTCATGGTGTTCGCAGGAACTGGCTGCCTAATTGGACCGGTGCTAGCAGGTGAGCTCTTTTTTCTTTTAAACTGTTTTTTTTCCTCCCTCTGTTCTTATCATTGATAGAAAACGTATTCATTCTTCTCTTCTTTTCATCACAAAATGCAGGGTAAAATAAATTGATGATTCGGCTTAACGTCAGAATTTCCCGTCACTTGCCAAATTTGCACGCGTGGGTGCATTTCTGAGTAAACCATCAAGGGTAGCGTAGTGTAAAAAAGAATGGTGTTACGACCAGAACACACGCCCGCCACGTTGTGATGGGGTACAAGTAATATTTCTGCAGACCCGAACATTTTTTGAAGAATTATTCATAGGGTATATTATTGAGGCATTGAGTTCTGGGTCATTTTCTATAACTAGGACCTGCTGCTGATTATGTATCTACCCCAGCTATCAACGCTGCAAGAACGACCATAATTGATAAATGTTGTTATTATCCTATCAACTTCACAGAGTCGACATCATAGTAGATCCGACCCCCCCCCCCCCAAAAAAAAAGAGGTGACATTGCAGAAGCGGGTTGTATCTATGATCGCTTCCTCACCCCCACTCCCACCAAATAAACAAAAGAAAATTTAAACTAGATGCACTATTTTGTTGCAAGTGGACTCATTTCGCTGTCCCTATCTGAAGCGCTCTTTCAATATTCTCTCTAATTCATGTACACTGACCTGTATCGCTTTTTTTTCAGGAGCAATCTTTGACGCCACAGCCAGTTTCGACATCCCCTTCTACTCTTTTGGTGCGGTCGTGACCCTCGGCGCATTCCCGCTCCTTTTCCTGGGCAAACTGAAGCGTCTGGAAGAACACCACCAGCGACAGAAAGATAGGAACTGCCATGGAGACGTCGCCGAAGGCGACGAACACCAAGGCACAGTCACAATTGACCCCAATGCGACGGACTCGCGGCCGAACGACCAAGTGACAACTGATGAAGAAGAGAAGTGGGAATCTGCGGTCTGAACCCACACTCACGGGCCACACAGTGATTTTTAGAGTTCATGTTGTAATATTCATTATGCTGCATGGAAAATGAATTCCCTTATACTGTTCGTTCCCCAGGCATTCCATCGCTACAAAGTTCATTCCATGATTCCGAGAATGTGCGAGTGTTGTGGCCCTGTTGATGACGCCCAGGACTCTTAAACAAGTGGGTCCTGGGTTCGAATGCATCCCAGAACGAGAGTTTTCATTCATGCCGTTCCTCTTGATTCCCTGGACGTATAGTAATGGGTACCTGGCAGTACTGGAGTAATGCAGTCCTATATATAGGGGGAGAACTGCTTACACAGAGTTCGCCTCTTTTTACTTAGTCGTCTTACTTTAATACGTTGTTCTGTCTGTTAAGCGCCCAATCCCAGTCTAGGCCGAGGATCTTTACAATTATAAATTTAGCATGCATTTTTATACTAAGGAGTAGCACTTAGACTTTATCCAAAATGAATGTTGCACGATAAGTGTCATCCGAAGTCTTATTCCTATCAATGTGAAAGACGTGTTCCTTATGATTAAAAAATGTTTTAAATGTTGAAGACATAAAGATAGGTCTTGTATTCTTATCACGGCATGTGATCAACGTGTAAGTCGGTCAAGAGATGCTGATAATTTGTCATCATTATACTGTATCTCCTCCAGTGTTTTGTCTTGCAGTTAACACAGAACGTCTCCCTACCTGAAATAGTTAGTGGATATAGCCCCACTGAAATATTCTACACTATCGTATCTTTCTATGGGACTTGAAGTCTTTGATTCCATCTTATTGTCATTGTTTCATTTTCAATGTTTCTGTATGTCATTACATCAGACGTGCTTTCCTGGTATTCCGATAAATTTTGTTATATGATTTGTTCAGAGTGTCGGAGATGTGAGATATTTTAGTATGATTGTATAAAAGTCTAAATTAGAATGAATGTATAAAACTAAAGTTAGAAAAAAAATGATCTGCGCTAAAATTACGATTGCCATAATCTGTGTGTGTATGAATGGATTGTTTCATTTTCAATGTTTCTGTATGTCATTACATCAGACGTGCTTTCCTGGTATTCCGATATATTTTGTTATATGATTTGTTCAGAGTGTCGGAGATGTGAGATATTTTAGTATGATTGTATAAAAGTCTAAATTAAAATGAATGTATAAAACTAAATTTAGAAAAAAATGATCTGCGCTGAAATTACGATTGCCATAATCTGTGTGTGTATGAATGGATTCATGCTCCTTTCATCATCATCATCATCATCTCCTTCTACGTATTCTTTCACAATTTCCGCACACAACTTTCTGCGTGAGAGCATGTTTACTAAACTATTCCTATATTATGTTACCGTTAAAAAAAAAATGTCAGATGTACCTCAAAATATGATTGGACTGCATATTTTGTTCACCATCTAAACAAGGTTTCAAAGTATAACATTTAGACCGTCCATTTTATATTTCCTATGCTTCTTCATGCACAACTTCGCGTATACTATGACGTAGCAACGTCATAGTTGTTATAATTGTATACAAACATTATGTTGTATTGGGGCGACGAATATACGAGAATTTCAGAAATTGTTTATTACGTTAGAGAACGTGACTTCAAAGTTGCAGAAATGTTGGATCGTAATATTGTTGTGTTTGAAATTTGCAAAGCGATAACCCATTGGGGGACATGGTTTATAATACCTGTACGTGCTGTACCTCTATAGTCTGACTCTGCCACTATTTTTGTGTCACAGGTTTTGATCAGTCAACTGTCATAATACACTTTTTAGGTTATTATTAAGCTGAATGTATCAACCAAGAAACAGGAATCAAAGGTCAAAAGATGTCAATATTGTAACTTAGCATTACCCCCCCCCCCCCCAAAAAAAGGGAAAAAAGGGGGAAAAAACAGTCATAAGACGTTTGGGAGACTACAGCTACAACCTGCTAACCGTTGCTCTTTACTGTTGCCGTGGCGATTAGCCACAGTTACCAAAAATATGAATTCTCTCCGTCGATGGGTATACGCGAGTGAGTTCTCGCTGTGGGTACATTTCCTCTTTCGTCTTTCGTCCGCGCTTTTCAAATTCTTCCTGATATTTTCGGTATAGTTCGATTCCGCATGTTCCACGTTTAGATGCGAATTGTCATGTGCAGAGTTTCATTATTTATTCCAAATCATTCACGTATGCTTCAAATTTATCTTTTTGATGGTTGCTAGATTTCGTAGAGATAGAAGATATAGCAGCATTTCAATAATATGTAACCTTCAACTATCATTCCATCCAGCCAATAATGATTTTATTGATCAGGTATATATAAAACAATTTGCTTTCAGGTTTAGTGAATACTTGTCGATAGTAATCGATGACGTCAGGATGGTGTTTACCAGAAAATCGCAGGAATGTCCAGTGCACGTCACAAGGAACCATTCTATAGACTCGAAAGGATAGGGCTAAGTAGTCCTACTATATACACAAAATGTGAAAAGTATGCTATCAGGATGCGAATCAGGATGTGATAAGATGTGCCAACGAATGCAATTACCAAGACATGGACGTTGCAGCATTTTTTTTTAAAAATTGATATCCAGGTGACCAAAACAAACAAACAAACATAACACCTAGCTTGGTATCTCGATGGAAATATCACGTTTCATTTCCAGATCAGCTATAAAACTCGTTAAGTTTACAACTTGTTTTTTTTTTGTGTGTGTGGGTGTGTGTGTGTGTGTGTGTGTGTGCGTGTGTGTGTGTGTGTGTGTGTGTGTGTGTGTGTGTGTGTGTTTTCGTCGTCCGCGTTACAAATGTATCATTTGCTCCCTTTCGGATATACTTGGTAGTAGCGGGTATACATTTATTTAACATTTAATGTGCCATCCGGGTATTTGCGTACAGTACAGTATTATGGCGAATGTACAGTCTATGTATTCACACATAATAGTGCCGTGTTATGCCATCAGCTCATAATGAATCGATCTTGCTCATACAGGTTTAGTGGTAGGGCCTAATAGTTTATTCACGATTATGTATGAATTCCACAACAGGGTTTGCTAGATCTGCTAGATTGTATTTTCGTGTTAATTCATCAATGTTTGTTTTTGCTGTACACCTAGCCATTGAAACCACGCATGTTTAAGGTGACTGTAATAAAAAGAATGAAATTAAACAACAGTGAAAGAAAATCCAAAATTTCTCACACACAAGGAACCAATATGGACTTCATTGGTTTTACTTGTATTCAGTGATTTTGTGTTATTTGCGCTTCCCCCGAAAAAGCATCATTTCCTTAGATTGGTCATTGTAACTCGAGAATGATGATGATGTACATTGTACGACGCATTTCTCTAATAAAATGCCATAAAAAGGAGAGCCAGCAAAGTTTTGTGTGCGAGTGAATTGTTCTTACAGACTCGATTGGAAGCTTTTGTGTGTACAAGACAGTTTTTGAATGCTATAGCAGGTCTTACAGGTACTCGATGGCACCACCATCGCTTATGTACTCTACATGACGTGTTTGAATGTGTCAGATACTCTATAGCTAGCAGTGTTCCGTAATAGCATCGTAAGGCCGTCTGCAGGTGGGACGATGACGTGATATTATGACGTTACGAGAATTCGATTCGCAGGTCCGGCGCTGCGTTTTTTCAAAGTGTGTGTGTGTGTGTGTGTGTGTACGTGTGTGTACGTGTGTGTTGGGGGAGGGGCAATTTAAATTTGTGGTGCCACTTCCGGGTTTAATCAGCTGACAAGCAATTAAAAAAAAAGTCTTCAGCGCAATTTTCTGATGTCACTTCCGGGGTTTATTGGCTGACAAGCCAAAAACAACAACAACAAAAACAAAACAAAACAAAACCCAAAACAAAACAAACAAAAACAAAAACAAAAAACCAACAGGTATTTACCAATAACAACACAAAAAAACCATAAAAGCTTGACAGCGGCTTCTGGTGTCATTTCCGGGTATGAAAAGTAGGGAGCCCAAGTGGTTAGATCCTATGTATTACCCCCCCCCCCCCCCAAAAAAAAAAAAAAAAAAAAAAAAATACAGCGGGACCCTCCGCAATGATTACTTTAAAAATAGCAAATCAATCATAATACAATTTCAGGGTATGAAAACATAACTTATTACCCACCTCTTACAGAAAACCCCATCTGATTTCTCTTCAGTGGTCAAAGAGAAATAGGGATCTTTGTAGAGTAGCCCTATGTCAGGAATCCTTTCCCTCCAAGTTCTGACCATTGTGTTCACACAGGCGATTCCAAGAGCATCCACAATACATGCTTAAGTTGGAAGAAACAGACCCATGACGTGCTTTACAAAAATCCACATTTCTCTGTGACCACTTATTTAAATGGAATAGTTTTCAGCAAAATATAGGTACACTGTTAGATGTTCTATTTTTAGACCCTGAAATAGCATTCAGACAGTTTAATCGTATCAAAAGTTATCAAAGCAGAAATCTGGCTGTATTTCTTTTCTTCTTTTTTTTTTTTTGGGGGGGGGGGGGGGGGGAGGGGGACATATACGGTCAACCTTACCGGAGAAGAAATAGCTTCGTCTTAGAAAGAAAATATGACTTATGAGGTATTATATTAAATCGATAGAATATAAAGAGACAAGGACTTAAAAAGACCTTCAACATAGGTGATTATTTGACTTATGCAAGGTTGACTGTAATTGAATCCCCCGATGAGACAGGCTGGTGCTTTCAGCTCATAAATAGCTGACCACTCTCAATGCTCACGATTACCTTAACCCTAACCAGGCCGGGCTTTTTTGCCTGTTCTGTGGCCGGGGGAGGGTTGATTCAACGCCCCCCCCCCGAGATCTCGGCTGTCCATTGCGCAATCGCCCTGAAAATTGGCACATACATTACCTGTCGCGAAATCTACCAAACTATAAAAGAAAAAATGAATTTTTCATTTTTTTTTTATAGTTTATATTAATTAATATGCGTGAAATCATAATTTTGTTATAATTCACAAAATAAAGCTAAAGGCATCCTAATTTTTGGTGACATTATTCCTTGTAGCATTCCTAACAATGTACTTGAAAAAAAAATTGGTATCGAAATTGATTTCTTATGTATTTTATTGTTTAATGAATTTCTTATGTATTTCGTCGTTTTTCCACCTTTTGTTTTTTCCGTTTTTTTCCACAAAATTTATTACAGAACCTATTGTAAGCATAATTATGCTAAAATTAATTGATTACAGCCATTGAAAGTGAACAAAATCATATCTTTTTGAATAAGGTGAGAAAACTCTATTTGCATAGACCTTGTATACAAAATCACGTTTTTGAGCCATTTTCAGTCGACAAGCATGTATAAAAGGTCGTGCAGCGTCGTAACGGTATGTCCGATTTTCGCGAAAATGGTGTTAAGAAGATGTGCGAGACTTGAAAGTAAAAAGTCAGCGAGCAGCGTGGTCAAAAAAATTCGCGTCGTGGAAAATGTTGGGGGGGGGGGGGGTTGATTCAACCCCTCGCCCGGCCCTTTTAGGGTCGATACAGGGTATAATCTCTCTGATATGCAACAATGAAGTATCCCCCCATGCAGGCCGGCCCCCATGTTGCTGTAGTTCCCTCCCTCCCTATTTATTTCACTCTCTACCCATCCATCTCTCTTTCTCCTTGCATGCATTGCTCTACCAACACGAATACACTGTAATATTCACTAATGTCGTATAGGAGCAGCTTGCCTTTAATCTAGTACATCTAAAATGTCACAATATAGAAGCAAAATAGTGTAAGTACAAGCATAATATACAGACTTCTTCAATATTTTCTCTAATAGACACACACAAACAGTATTTTATTGTAACAGCAAATTGTATATTGCAGTCAGCATACAATGTACTAATTAATAGTCATATATCAAGCAACATATCTGAAACAAAAAAGAAGGTAAGATTAGTGATCATTTCATCTGTTTTTTTTTTCTTCCAAGGCAAGGAAAAATAATTCATACAGAAAACAAAACAGAATACAATATGTGCCAAATAATACTGGAAATTACTGTTTAATTCCGAAGAATTTCCATAATCTGAATGATCATACACAGGTATCACTGCCATGGCATCTATTGGTTGTAATTATGTTACATTGCCATTGGTAGGATGAATGTCAATTCCATATTATATGGAGGCTTTTGATGCCCTACTTTGAACATTGCAAGTTTATCTACGATGTACATCATGGCTGTGGATTACTGTTCTATACCTTTTTGTGCCAGGGATATTTGACAGTGTGTACAATGCTATGGGGTTTTCTGTGCCAATCAGCTCTCAAAGCATACAAAGGGTTAATGTCCCTCATCATCAGTAAGACATGGGAAAAAAATGTGATCATCTTCTGATTGCCATAATAATGTTGTGTTTGTGAACCTTACTTTCTAATTCATCTCACTTAATACACAACTGACCCAAGGGTCCAGCGCCCTGACCTAAACAAGCACACTTCTCCTTCTTGGCACTCCACTTGAGGCAAGCTACATTACACATCTTGAAATCCTGGCATTGCTGTCAGCCCCTTGGGCGACATCCTCCTAATCTTTGGTATTTATGATTAAGATAGGTACAATCTATTGAACAATTTGGGATTGTGATCATATTGACATTCAGAGCAGGTCAGCTAAAACATAAGTCTTCCACAAACTTTTATAGACATGCATGGCAAACACCATGGGAAGCTGATAAGTCTCATGCATTGAGAGTATAATTCTCTGATTGATCTCCAAAAATTTCACACTGGAGAGGGGGAAAAATATTACTCAATATATTGAACATCAACACCTGATCAAGGCCTGTTCTTTTTTGCTTACAATCCCAGAAGGAATACAATGTACAATGTTCTTTAATTTAGCTCTGTCGCAATTCTTTGTCAAAGAAATTGAATCCTTATACAGACTGGAATAAATCTACATATGTGTATACAGAAAATGTACTCACTAAAACACTGCACTTGCCAGCAATATTTTATGACCAAAAAAAATAATTATTATAATAAAATTAACACTCCACTTCGCTTCCTCACGTCTCACTCATATCTCCTGTTTAATGGTGGCAGCCTTGTGAACCTGTATTCTGAAAATCACATCTTTTGATTGTGAGAAGCACTCATAAATTTTTTTGATCACTGCTCACAAAATCAGATTTAGGATAACCGTAGGTTAGGTTGTATACCACTTAAACTGAATGCATGGGTGTATTCTACAAGAGAGGTTTCTTGTTCTGAGTAAAACTCTAAAAACTCTGTAGAAGAAAATGGGCAAGATAAAGGAAACAAATACCAATACGCACAGTCATGTCAGTAACATAGAGTCATATGTGTCTAAATTCAAATGGCAGGAAGGAGTAAACAAATATGTGTAACATGTTATACAGCAATATCATTATGAATGCAGATTCAATATAGCTGACACAAACACAAATAAAATACAGTTTGAAACGCTTGGAAATCTTTTGCTGAACAAATTATAAAAATGTGATACTTGAAGATGTGATTCTAACATCTGGTTCCATTTGTGTGAGGTATGTAAGAACAGCTCTACCGACTTTGGCTACAATTTTAATGCATGCACATTGTTATGCATCTCATGTCTGAACTTTGGATTGCGCTCAACAATTATTGTATTACTGACTCAGATAGGTTTTTCTTTCCTTGCCGCACATTGTACTTACAGTCCATTGCATTTCTACCCAGGCAACTGGCATTGCTGAAATGAGTTTATGATATGTACCTCAAATACATGCATCCTGCGATGCTTTTCCAATGATTCAATTGCACAAAAGTAAAATCTTCATATCTTCCTAAAAACACCCAGTTCAAATAGTTATGCCCATCTTTTCTTCTACTAATATTATCTCTGACTACACACCAAGAAAGAACAACAATATATTTCATTGTGTCAGAATTCATGTACAGAAACAATATATTTTGAAGCAAACACTCACCAAAATACTTCTCTCTACTTTCCAGCTATTATAGAATACTCTTTTATTTCATACCGTTGCAGAATTAAACCAACAATTACTTGTTGACCGACAGACTATTATTGCTGAAAGGCAATACTGATTGATCAAAACTTAGGTTCATGAACACAATTGAGATCGGCTATAGCAAAAGATACTACTTTACTCCAAGAGGCTATCTACCTCCAAACAAAGAGGATGCTTGAAATAAATTGCACATTGTGAGCACCCAACAGCAACTTGGCGATCCCTTTTTTTTCTCTCTCTCTCTCTCTCTCGACAACACAAGCAGCCTCATTTAGATACATAATATGTGAATAGCAACTCAGGGTTAACACCCAGACAAAAGTATAAGTATTAGATTTTTCAACCTGAAATCAATTCACACCATACTGCATACTACATAATTATGTATATCAATGAGACCACCCCCAACCCCCCCCCCCCCCAAAAAAAAAAAAGAGAAAAAAAAATATATATATATTACCAACTCAATGAATGATTGAACACAAGATTTCATAAACATTTGAATGTAACTACAAGGCAATTCCAATTATAGTCACATGTAAGTTGTAGACAGTCATAATGCAAAGTTATTTAAAGTGCAGCATTTTGTGGGTTTTTGTGTCACTATAACTTTTTTTAGAAGATGATATAGAACTTATTTTCACTCATACTATAATAACCTCTCTTTCAAATTGGACTGATGACGGAGAAGTAATACATTGAATGCAAGGAGTCAAGTGGCCGATTTCAGGAAAAGAACCAAGCTAATCAAACCACCATGAACTTTTGCTATGAAAAATCATGGGAATGGCATGCCAGCTGAAACGCATATTTAAAATATTTTCATAGCAGAAATTATAATCCTCTGTATCCCTGAGGAATAAGTGTTTTTTTTTTTCACAGGTTTTGGGAAAGTATTATATTGATATATTCTTCTACAATGTGAAAACGAAAGCAACAAGGTGAAGGTGTCACTTGAACTATTGATAAAAACAAGAGCTCTGCAGACTTGATGGTCACTTGAGCTTCAACTCAATTTCAAATCTGATGCCAGTACTTGGCTCAATTAGAGAGCTATAAAAAAGTATAAAGAGAAATAGATAAGAAAACTGCTGTACAGTCAGCAAATGTTTATGAATTTACTAAAAAGATACAAACATGATGATACATGTTGCAATATATCTTTAAGTCAAGCCAATCAAATATAAACTGTATCAGTATGGAAATACAACAGAGCAAATTTAAGAGAAAGTTCAAATATCTTAGACCTAATCATAAATACAATACGACCAATTCGCTAAACCTCAACAATCAAAATGAGTTTATATCATTGAAACAGTACAGAAACTAAGAAATTACTGTAATATCTATAAAATATCCATTGAATTCTAACTTGAGTGCTAGATATTTGGGTTTTTTCCCCTTTTTAGATATATATTCCTATCATCCTCTAAAATGTTTATGTATGACTTATACAGTAACTTGAATATGAACTCTACAAAAGATCAAAACCTTTTGACTTTCAAATCATAAATCAAAATATGCCAACAACCTCTCACATTTTGGTAAATTCACCATTTGTTTTTAAATTTGTTTGCACAAATGAAGTAAATTACCAGTATTTCAAGGACAGGAATGCAGTCCATCATAAACACATTTTGTCATGGAAACTACAACCCACTCGAGACCACATCACACAAATTAAATAAACAAATATTACACTTGAAATATGTATACTTTCATTCACGTTATCTTAAGTACGCACTTTTGAATATATGTAAGACTATGTTTATAGTGTTTATATTCTTTACCATAATTACAGTTACAATCACACTTTGGCATAAAATTTTTGTTTGCCATTTCTACAGAAATGCTGGAATGCTATGACAAGGAATGGATCACTATCCAATGAGGAAAGGGGAGCAAACTGGAAATAATGGATGCAAGTCTAAGGCAATTCTTTTGCAGAGCAAAGAAGCAGGCATCTTATTGCTTCTTTTCTCCTTCTGGGTTCAATACTTAAATCATTAAGTGCAGCACATTAATGGTTATTGGTCCACTCCAAAAAAAAAATCCTGTAATGAAATGCTATTATATCCCATCATTTTCTGGGCACTTGCATCTTTGTTATTACCCCAATATACAGTTTTGAATTTCATCTCAGCTAGCTTCATGATGGTCATATTTTTAATAATGCATGTCACATTTAAACAGTTTATTTTAGACAAAAAACACATGCATTTTGAATGCATGGTGACAGGTGCTAAAAGAGCCAAAGTCAAAATGTATTTGTCAGGGCCGTATTCTATAAACAGACACCATAATAAAATACACAGTGTCCACCTGTATATTCATGCAAATGTCGTTTAAAAGAGTTCTACTTGTAGACATGTGCAATTCCAGACTACACAAAGATAAAAAAAAGGCAGACATAATCAAGAAATAAACATAAACAAGATATCAAATCACTGATTAATGAGCAGTTCCCAAAAAAATTATCAAGAAAAACAGGAAACTCCCACTGAAACAAGGGCTGGCAATGCTGAAAATTCAGATTCTTTCCTCCAAGTTCAGAATGTTTTGGAGGTCTGACTTCTACTTTTTATGGCTTGGCTGACTCTTGATACATCCAGTGAAGATTGGTATCATATCACTATTACGCATGTACATATGTATGTATGCATTTGTGCGTGTGTGTATGTTGGTATGTCTATTTGTACATAAGTATGTATGTGTATCATCTATTCACATATGAATATCATGTACTGATAAAAATTCCAGAATATAGCAAACTGAAATGAGAGAAATTTGAATATGCATTATGCGTATGTACATGTTTATTATGTATACATACATGTGTGCATGTGTTGTGTCTTTATCACACTATGTATTTTTAGGTGATGTACCCTGTGAGGTGAAATCTTTTACAGCTTTTCTGTCATTTTTTCCTCTATACCAGGGTGCTACGTAATTTTTTTTTTCCTACCACTTTTTTCCCTAACAGTCGGGCAAGCAGATTTTAGAATTGTTGCAGAACATTTGCCAGAACATGAATTTTACTCAACCGAAAATGAAAGCATACAAACTTAAGAAAATGACAGAAAAAATAACTTGTTAGTCAAGGGCTTGATAAAAAACTATCATCTAAATAAACAGCACACATTGAGTCATACGCTTAAAAACATTAGGGTAACAAACTCAGATTGATCAAGCGTTGGTGTTGTACTGCATTGGGACTTCTTCACGCAAGTATTGGAAAGTTGCTGAAATGAAATTAAAGCATGTTGCATCACTACACAGGTTTCATTTTGGGGCTTCAGCATGGTTGCCTTTGTGAGTTTGAAGGCGGAAAGTGAAAAAAGGTGGCTTCAAAACTGTTTTGCTTTGGGCGAGCATTTTTTTCCTCATTGTTCCAAAACACTTGCCCGACTCTGATTTTCACTTTCCCCAAGCAATAGGGTAAGCGCTTATGTAGCACCTTGTCTATACAAGGAACCAGTATATCTCCTCAATATGAGAAAGTAATGAACAGACATAAAGCTAGTCCTGAGATATGTCTCCTACAATGATCCCAAATGGGAATAACACACAACAGTGCAGAGACACTATACATCTCTATCTCATGTAACACAAAGTTACTTCAACTGTAATTTCATCTAAAAAAAAAAAAAAAAAAAAAAATTATAAAAAGAGAAATTACTCGCACAGCACATATAATAATTCTTCCCCCCTTATAATCTAGAAAATTCCAGGAAACATTCAGCAAAAGAAAATAATTGCATTTCCCTCATTCTACACGACATGAAAGATGATATCATCAGCTAATATCATGTCAAGTAAGGTTTGGCCAAAAAACTACCAGATAATCAGACTTTCAACTCTGATCTATCTGACCACATACTTTGTGAACACAAAAAGTGCAATCCTTTTTAATAGTCTCATGCACATAAAATCTGCCTTGCTTCATTAAAAGAAACCTTGTCTCCAATAGATGCTTGCAGTCTCATGCAAACTTTGCTGATCCACATCACAAGAAAATAAATATATATCATCTCACATTCAAATTTTCCTCTGTGTTATCTTTTACTAAATTTGCAATCATCCTATTCTCTTTCCTTCCTCTCTAGCGATTCTGTGAGAGGCATAACATGTAATGTGTCTTTGGTTCTTTTCTTGAGCAAAGCTATGTTCTCAAAACTTTCTGGCAAGAAAAAAACCACAAAAAAGTCACACATTTTAAAATAAGATTAGGAGCAAAGGAGTAGGCCTGCTCACTTTGCTGTCACTGCTATTCATTCATCTTTATCATTTCTCTTCAGAATGAACATAGAGTCTTTAAAGTCGAAATGAATGTATTGGGTGTTTAGACATTGCAAAAGAAAAGAGAGAAGACTTTCATACATGGAAAACAGTCATTATGCCTTTGTCATTCTCATCTTTGTTCTTCATGTCTTTGTGCACACAGTCTAGTCACTGATCGTGTCATCAATGAGGTATATTTCATTTTCCACCAGTTAAATGATAGCTGGAGGATATAAAGACTTTTTCTTTTCATCTTTTTAAATGTAGTCTTTATCCTTGTTTTTCCCCTTCTCTAACTATGTATACAATGCAGTAAATCACTGTTAAAACTCTCACTCTCTGATAATACTACACTGACCCTAATCCTGGCATCTCAAGGATAGTTTTAGTACCAGGCAAAACAAGCTTTCATACTTCAAATTCTTTGTGAGGTGCCCTTAAAGGCCAATAATTAGTGTAGTATGAGCTTAGAGAACTGTAGTTACTGGTTGTTGTAAGTTTGTGCTCAGCTATGTAAACAGGGTATATCGATATACTGTTATATTTTGTTGTTCTATATTTTGCCTTTGGTTGTTTTTCTTTCCTCAGTCATTGGTCTACATTACCAAAGTGTTATAGTTTAAAAAATCATAAATCATGAAGTCGTAAATTCTGAATCAGTTTTTGAAATGAATCGCTGTCATAAATCAAGCACACTCATATTGTCGTAAAGATACAAAACTATTCTTTATGATCACATGAATTCTGATTAGCATTTCATAAACATTAATCAACATCAATCTTTTCTTCACCTTTCATCATTTTTTTACCGATCAGCAAAAATTAGAATCTTTTAGAATGAGATTTGTAAGTGATGCTAATTCCTACTGCTCTGTTTATAGCTCCCAAAATCTAGTACCAGCTAAGGAACACTATCACAGATCTCTCAATCAGCTATATTCCTCACCAATGAAAATCATTCCTCTCGGTATTGCTTCGTTATTCCTCGGCTTTGGAAAGTTGGTGAAGATGTGCAGTCAGCAAAATGTTACCAGCAAATGTATCAAACTTTACAAATGTAAACTCCATCCATTGATATGCCTTCACTGTGAAAAGAATATACCATATGAAACATAAATTCCTACTTTGTAGAGAGGATATATATCCCAAAAAGTGAGGTGTTTTAATTACTACATGGTGAATAGCAAAGGATGCCAACAATGTACAAGGTTGTTAGAATCCACTCCTTGTTGCTTTTTCAAATGTAGACCATAAGAACCCCTGTCAGCCTAAAACTCTCCACCACTACTAAACAATGAGAATCTTGTTCAATGCACCCTGCTTGGAATCCTCTAGGGTCATCAAATGTTCGGCGACCCAGTAATTATATCATAATATACAACAGTGTTCCCTTGTTCAATATAACATCATGTCATACCCAGTATTGTGCAGACAGCCAGCTACACCTGCCCTGTTGACAGTTCAGCCTTTGAAGTCTTCCTCTTCCCAATCTTCCCTCCTTCACTTGTCCTTCTTGACGACCTCACCGTTCCAGCTTTCTGAGTCGGTGTGAATCAGCGACTTCACGATGTACGTGTAGACCTTTACATGGAGCGGAAAGAGGGCGTGCTGGTGGAAGAAGGCGCAGACGCGGTAGAAGGGGCCGTGGAACGGGTCACTGACTGCCGGGCACACCATGTTGTTCAGGTTAGTCTGTGTCAACTGTTACAGAGTGTGCAAACGAAGGAAGACATAAAAGAACTCTATGAATCTTCTGGACTCGATAGCATATTTCAAAGACTGCTGAGCTTCCGATCCAGCATGCATTTTGCAGCTGTTTGCTTAAAACTTTGTGTTGGCATTTTATTGAGTACACTTTATATAGTAAGTAGGAGCATTATCTGATGGCTTTGACAGTGAATTGTATATTTGGCTATTATATTTCCCTCTCTATGTATTTTTTAAAACTTGACTATGACAACTGCTTACAAACATTCTCTGGCATCCTCTGGAAGAAGACAAACTGTGATAAAAGCTACCAATAACATTGATGAATCGCAATTTTCAGTGTGGTGAGGTATGATCACATTTCTCAGAGGCAACATTGAGATGAAAAATGACTTTCTCTCTGGTTTCCACAGAGAATAACTTTATTGCTACTTTACATTCTCCCTTCAGTGCCGATTGTGCATTAGCATAACATGGCCTGTATCAAGCACATTTCTGCTATGAAATATAATATAAAAATGATACTCTGAAAAAAAAAATGCTACAACTGGCACTTTTGCACACGGTTGGCATGTTTTGCTTTTATTCTTGTGGTGTATATCTTATTTACATGATTCCATAACCACTGTAAATTACCAGTTTGAAATTTCAGTTACACTTTGATTTAATGTATGACTTGCTCACTTGTGTTTCTTTTTGACATGTATGTTTTCCATCAAGTCCTCAAATGGGGGCCAGCACTGAATTGAGAGGTCAGCCGTAAAATCATAAGGTCATTACCTGGACTGCCTCTTCCACTTGGAAACAAGTGTAAGCAGAGATAAGTACTCAACACAGAGAACACGTGTGATGTCATTTTCAGAGTAAAACATACTCCATTGTTGATAAGGACAATGATAAAATAGAATGCACAAACTGCCTCAAATCGAGCTCCAAGACCGAAGGTCAGATTGAAGCAAGCAATTACAATCATAGTTATTGATCCTCAACACTAGTGTTATCTCCAAACCACAGCATAGTAGTGCAGGAATTGCACAATGAAAATAAAAGTGACTGCCCTTGGTTCAAGTCAAATGTCCGAAGCTGCAGCCATGAATGCTTTGTCTTGCAAATGATATCACCAACACCGCAACTGCATCAAAATTATGAGGTAAACCTGCTAACACCAACCGCTTTCAAGTTCAGGATCAGTACTGGTGCTAATATTGAGATTGCACTAACACCAGCACTAGCACCAAACTAGAAACACCCAATGTATGAAGGGATGTGAGGGTGTTTCCAATCTTGGGATTACGAATAGGAAGTGACCCCATGGAATGATAGGAGTAACAGCTGGATGGTCACATGTCGTTGTAAGTGTTGTAACAGTGGAGATTGAAATTAGAAACACACCTTCCACATTATTGCCACTGACCTTTGATATAAAATCTACCCAAAGGGTTGAATGCAAACACTTCTACACAACATGCTGGAGTCTACTGGTTAATTATTGCAGTCCATAATGACAATGGCATCATGGCTGCTTCCAAGACAGGAAACCATTATGCCATCTAGAGTAAATATGGAGGTAATGTGGGCATTTAATGATGTTTCAGTTCAAGCAAACCTCAGCCACTTGATACGGGTATAGTATAATGGTCCTAGAAATTGGTTTGATGGGTGACAGCAACTATCAGCAATGTTAGGAAGCTTGCTTGGGTCTCCTCAAAAATAAAATTTGCCAGGTTTGTGTGTGTGTGTGTGTGTGTGTGTGTGCACTTAATGCTCTCATACAACGAAAGGAAAAGTATGATTAATGTATCTGGATGTGAAAAGGTAAGCTATTGATTAAGATGCCTCGACATGTTATAGCCAAGAGCACTGGCACATTTAATACAGTAGTTATGGGGTGGGGGGGGGGGGGGGGGGGCACACTCACGACTCCAATGATCTGTAGGACGACGACGTGGTAGAGGAAGAGAAAGCCTAGGGTGAAAGTGCACCAGGAGAAGTCCCACATTCCCTCCGTCTTGTACACACCTGTAATTAGGATTGAGAAGGATAATATGCCATCTGTGAATGGATTTATTTATAAAACAATCCATCTTTGAATGCAAAGAGGTCCATCATTACCTGGTGCTATCAATCACGCACTTGACATCTGGAATTGATGTTTTCCCAATATCAGGGCTGCCAACATTTGCACATGAAACTCGAGGAGGTTCCAAAGGGCACTCTGGCAGATACATACTGTCTTTCACGCCCCTCAGTAGATAAACTATTAGATTTCAAAACCAGGGAGGTTTTATATCCTTATGTTAAAGGAATGTTCAAAGAGAGTTTAAAATTTCTAGAGAACCTCCAGGAGAATCGAGGATATTTGGCAGTTCTGTCTGATCATGCACTGATGGACACATGATTTTATTTATTTCTTTAACTTTAATATTCATCTATTCATTCCTTAATTCAAGATGATAGTCTGCTTGGTATGTTTTCAAGTGAAATCTTGAAATATACAATGGAGCCGTGCTTCATTGTTGCATTTGCTCACATACAGAAATTAGTACACTGATTTCCATTGCTACAGCAATGACTAAACTATTCAAACCTGGGGTTGTTGCCTCTAAACAGAATAAATTACTATAATGAGATAGATTGGACAGGGCATTTGTTCAATATATCTGTTACTTAATAAGAATACATTTTGCGTTAAATAAAAAACAACTTTACTTTTGTGATGACATATCTTTTCCAGTATTCCAGTATGTACACTGTATTGCAAAATGCCACATAATAGCAATGGTTATTTTCATGAAATTGCAAGACCACTGATATCCACAAAATTACTAACATGTAAAATGTTGCCTCTGGCAGCACAAATGAAACGTATAATCTCCAAGATTGCATTTTGTAAACTTTGCTTCCTCAAAGGGAGAAACATGCATTTCTTATTCCATCACTGTACACCCCTTTATATCGCAAAATGAACCACTTGCGATACTAGATACTATCTCACCAAGTCCAAATATAATGTATGCCAACTACAAATTATGCCTACAACCATTGTATAAAATATGGCATGCACAGCATTATTTATGATAAAGGAGACAGAAAATTTAAAACATTTCTACATGCTTTTTGAGAGGGAAATGAGAGGAATTACAAGACATGTTTGTTATGCAAGTACAAATACCTTTGAAAAGAAATCAGACAGCATTTAGTGAAGCTGTGGATTAAGATTTCAAAGGATTTTTTTTTCAAAGAAATGTAAGGAAATACAAAACATAATGCAATGTAAGTTGATATTTTATGTCACCAGTGCAAATTCCAATGAAAAGAAATCATACAGCATTTAGGGATGCACTATGGATTAAGATTTCAAGCAATTGCAAGCTCTACTGACCTCCAAGGCTCATGAGGTATGGCGGAATGACAATGTAAATGAGAAGGTGTTGAATCCAATATAATTCTGGCTCGAATGGTAGCTGTTGGAGAGAAAAAGACAGGGAAACTTTGTCAGAACTTGAACCCCCTTTGATTTATAAATCATTTCTGGCACTAACACTGTTCACTCACATTTTTCCAACTCGCCAGGACTGATATTTGGGCAAGAGCCCCATACTTTGGACAGACAAATGCCTACGATAGTCATATTACTTGCCCAAGTGTGAGTTTTGTACCATAAAGGTATAAATTTTCAAGGTACATTAATATTTGTGTATTTTGCGCCACAATACTTACTTCTGGCTAGTGCAAATTCTCAAACCCTCAAAAATATCTTCAAAATTTTCTCTGCACATTTTGAATGAAATGACAATTTGGTAGTTTAATGCGAATTCAAGAACCCACAAATAAGTTTTTGAGCCACTCAGTGGGAAAAATTAATCACGCAAAAATATTGTTGTTTACAGTAGTTGTCCCAGACAAGCAGACTTTGTGAGTTTGTAGCATACTGCAACATCTGCAATCTGAAAATCTTGTGGTAGCAACAATATTGTCATCATCATCATCATCATGATTAATACCTCCACCAAGGAAGGAAGTTATGTTTTCATCAGTGTTGGTTTGTTTGTTTGTTTGTTTGTTTGTTTGTTTGTCTGTGCACAAAATAACTGAAAAGTTGAGAACAGATTCGGATAAAACTTACAGGAAAGGTTGAAAATAACACATGGAACAGATGTTTATTTTTTTTTTTTTCAGAGATCCTATAATTTGTACGGATTTTATGAAGGATTTTCATTAATTGTCAGGTAGGGTCAATGAACTTGGGAGTTCAAGCTGTGCATTTTTTGAGGTTTGCATACACGTACTAAAGTGCGAGCTCTAGTTTCTGCTAAGGTGAGGCAAGCCGCACAGCTGGAAGACGATGACATAACAAAAGGCTTCTGCATTGGGAAATCGGGCAATTTTCAGCATGGATACCAGTCGTATGGGTGGAAAACACTGATCTCTATGGAAGAACAAGATCAGTGGTGGAAATGAGCTGCTTGGCAGAGGTCTGCGCTCTCAGAGTGCTTCTCTAGTGATCACTATTACTGTTCTTATTGCAATATAACATAGTCGTACAGGCATGTAATTGCATGGCAGCTCCTGGGTAGAAAACTATCAACTGTGTCAGCATGTGAGCCTTTCGGGTGTTGCCATGGCAACTAGCATTATCAGAGCAAGTTCATACAATGTAGTTGCATCTCTCTTTATGAGGTCGCATCTATAGGTCATGAAATGTTAGTGCAAACCAGTCAGCCAACCAAAGTAAAGACCCATACAACAAAACCAAAGGATTTAAAGTTCATCCAATGCCATGCTCTCAAAGACCAGATAGAACACAATGAATGATCCTTGAGAGAGTGTACATGGTGTCTTCTTTTACCTCTGCAGAAAACTGTTTTTTTTTTTTTTTGTGGTGACAATTCCGTCTGGCCACGACAACTAGACAATATACAAAATGAACACAAAATGCAGTTTTACTGCTGCATTCCCCCAATCCATGTACAAGTATACAGGCTGTACTGTGTTTAGGCTTCACTCCCCTTTAAGCTTCACATGATATATAACAATTAATGCTTCCAATTCTGTGTTCAAAGCAGACACTTCTGAGAGATTTATTGCTGACATTACATGCCTATACCGGGTGTCCCAAAAAAAGCGGAACGGTGGATTTTCAGTACCTTGCGGTCTAAAAGTTATATATCTTTTGACATCATTAGAAAGAGCATCTTCAGCAGAAGACTATGATACCAAAATCATCAAATTTGGTTCATTACTTTTTATTCTACGCCAATTTCTGAAAATGCAGTCATTGCCAAATTTCGCCGGATTTTTGCGACTTATGACATAATAATTTGAGTGCGACACGCGATCCATACGGTGAATATTGTGTAAGCTCGGTGATCCATGTCAACAAAAGATACAGCATTTCACATTAGGCACGGGCCAGGAAAAAACCGTGGGTGTGTCTGTCTGTGTGTGTGTGTGCGCGCTCCCAATATGAAAGCGTTATCTTTTGTTGACATGGATCAATGAGCTTACACAATTCACCGTATGGAACGCGCGTCGCGCCCAAATTATTATCTCATAAGTCGCAAAAAATTGAAAATGACTGCATTTACAGAAATTGGCGTAGAATAAAAAGTACTGAACCAAATTTAATGATTTTGGTATCATGGTCTTCTGCGGAAGATGCTCTTTCTAATAATGTCAAAAAATATATCACTTTTAGAACGCAAGGTACTGAAAATCCACCGTTCCGCTTTTTTTGGGACACCCGGTATAGTTCTGTTCCTTACCCATGATTAATGAGGCTATTGTCACCATTTGTTGTAGGAATCGATACTTCATCACGATATGAGAGCGATATGTCAGATGATATTTCACTGTGTAGATATAGTGAATGCATTTATTATCCATGGCACATGGGATCTTCTTTCATATCCAATTAATCTCATTGCTAATGAAGGGCCATTGTTCATGTTAGCAACCCATGTTACAGCTGTATGTAGGTTTTGAACATTTTCTCCTTCGCACAAGACAGGATGGCCTTTTCATGGATCACGGAAGTGTGTTAATTTATGTTTTATATGGTACATGTGTCTGCAATATCACACACATAACATGAACACCCAATTTGTATGCAAATGAGCTTTGATAGGCTTGACAAAAGACATCTGCTGTGACACGCATAGTTGTGCTTCAAATATTCAGTATTTTTCCAAATGCCTGCAAATCAAGTACCATTAAAGGGGACCTCACGATGATTTTCAGACTTTTACATTTGAACAAAATAAATTGGTTAAACTGAGTACAGAGTTTCAGAATTTATAGTGATTGGGATAAGGAATGAGAATGTTTTCAAAATTTGTAACAAATTTCAATGAACAAGGATGATGACATGGCAGCCTCGCCATAAGAATGCATGAGTTGCGGCTCAAGGAAGCAGAACAAAATACAGTACATGTACATGTAAGGTACACTGTACATGTGCATGTACCTTCAGAATATAGATTCTTCACAGGTGAACTTGTTATGCAGGCGGTACTGTAACGGAATTACACTACCTACAATTCTGAAATCTGTAAGGCTCTAAAGTCATCAACACTGTTTAGTGTAATTTGTTTTAGATTTTCAGTTTATTGGTTTCTCTGCTCTTTGAAAGGACAACAACAAATTCCACAAATCTATACATGTACATGGAGCTGTCGATTTATGTACTACAATGTACATGATGTGAAATTATGAAAATCGTCTGGAATACCCCTTTAAAAAGTATTTAGCCATGTGTCTACTGCTCATCAAAGGAATGTATATGATAGAGTACCCATGGATTTAATCAAAAATTGTCACTGATCGATCCTTACAACAATGTACAAAGCAAAGTACAATGTATGGACATTGTAAATTACATTGTATATGCACCAGTGTACAAACGTACATACAAGTACAAATAATGTGATGGGAATATCAGAGAGTACACTTGTACCATAAAGATGGATACACATGTGTACTAAAATTGCCTTAAATTATTAATGCAAGCATTTCCCAGTCTTTTAGAAATGGAGACTTACACCATTGTATCTTACTGGAAGATACCGGTACGCATAAACATGCTTTTAGAGCAACAGCATGGGGATCATTCTTTTTATTGTTCTTGCAAATTTTCCTCTTTTATTTATTTAAATTTTTTTTTGGCGGGGCATTGGTTGGGCATACAATATTTGAGCACATACACTGTACATATACAACTGTACCACATTGTAAATAAAAAAAAAGCACTTCACAAGCACCAAGTGTTTTCAATGCATCATAGTACATGTATAAACATTAATAGTAGTCTGTTGAAATTGAAACAAGGAAAAGTCGAAATTACGCGGTGCGTATATACAATTGTATGTCCCCGCCGGAAGTAGCATTTTGTAGCAAAATGTCAATATAGGTAAAAAATCAAGGTCAAAGGTCAAAGAAGTCAAAGGTCAAAATTCTGTGTAGCAGTTTTGAAGCCCTCACCTAGAGCCATCACATAAAGCAAACGGAATCGAAATCGGGTTAGAAATGGCGAAGGAGTAGCATTTTGTAGCAAAATGTACAATATAGGTCAAAAATCAAGGTTAAAGGTCAAAGAAGTCAAAGGTCAAAATTCTGTGTACAAGTTTTGATGCCCTCACCTAGTGCCATCACATAAAGCAAACGGAATCGAAATCGGATTAGAAATGGCGAAGGAGTAGCATGTTGTAGCAAAATGTACAATATAGGTCAAAGGTCAAGGTCAAAGGTCACAACTGAAATTCTGTGAAGAAGTTTCAAAGCTCCCATGTAGTGCTATCATATAAAGCAAACAGAACCAAAATTGGCTCATAAATGACAGAGAAGTAGCAAATTGAACATTTTGATCACACACGGATGCACACACACACATACACACACACACACAGACACACACACGTACGGAGCCCGTTTCATAGTCCCCTGCTCGAACTCGCTCGGCGGGGACAATTAAGCAAGGCCTATGAGGGACACGTTACACTCAGCCTATAAAATACACATCACAGACTTCTCAGATGCCATGCTACCATTAAACCATCCCTCTCCACTATCAGCCAGGAGTGCAACATAATAAATGGAATTTCAATCATTTCATTATCACAACACTTCAAAAGTCTCTTCATAAGTCTTATCTCTATGATACCTGATGTATGTTGAAAAAAACCCAAAAGATTCATATTAATTCATGGCTACCATGAAAAAGGTTGATCTGGAAGGTTACCATAATGTCTTTTTATAGTAAAGCATCAAATATTTTTCACTGTTTGTGAACTGTGTCACGTGGGAATGAAACAGAATTTTTAATTTGACTATCAATGAAGAGCCGCTTCAACTGAAAAAAAAAATAAATAAATACAGTAATTGTAAATAAAAAATGACATGGCCTGCAGCATTTGAACTGAATACAATGTACTATCTTATGCACAGGCTAGTAGACCCCTATATTCTTACCATTCTTGTGACTGGGGAAGAGTCTAGGCAAAAACACCTAGTTTAGACTCCAGTTGACAAGCAGAATTCTATTCTCCCCATTGATGCCCTATTGATTAGCATTCTATTTTTGACTTGTCATACTTTCACTAAGTGTAGCACACACAACAGGTAATGCTCATTACACACACACAAACAACAAGCATCTCCTTGTTTGTACATCCAATACCGGTACCTCACAAGTTGCCGGTATGTCTATTATCATCACATGTATTATTCAAAGCTAAGCATCAGCTGAAGATATTATACATGTAGCATACTGTAAACACAGAAATTTTTGCAGTACATTTATTTTTGCGTGATTGGCGCTACTTTGGGCCAGCGCAAATTCTAAATCCCACAAAAATTTATTCACAATATTATCTGTTCCTTTTGTAGAGGTTGAAAATTGTGCAGTGCAAATTCAAGAAAATGCAAATTATATGTTTTTGAGCTACCCAGTGCAAAAACTTAATTGCACAAAAATATTGACGTCTACCCTTTTCAAAACTTCCATAGGAATTTTGATGTAAAGAAACGCTAGATGTGCTTTTGCAGGTCACATATGGATGTTGTAAACATCAATATTACTATTCAATTTATTACTATTATTAGCAGCAGACAGATTACATTCTTTACAATTTGCAATATGAGAAGAGCCATTCTTCTTAAAATTGCAGTACAGCCTCCCTGGCCTATTGACAAGACACAGAGAATGTGTGACTGAAAAGACTGATACCACTATCTCAGTGAATTGAGGAAGTAAACTCATGGAAAACATATATTTTTCAGTATTAAAGGGTGTGTGTCATTTGCTTACAAGTTCTGCTTAGACGATACTACTGACAAAAATAACACTGGACAGCATGTTAGTCCCATTCACAATGTAGACTGACTGGCTTAGGCAGGCTGTTTAATGCAGCACTGCTATAAAACCAGAAACATTCGCAGCATGAAACTTCAGCAAATTGTCACTAGTGTTCTATGTATTGTGGGGGGAAAAAAAAGCCTTTTGTATACATTTTAATGGGAATCTTGGTACCTCGCAAAATTTTCATGCACACTACAGAAAAATTTCTGATTTTACAGTAAGCTACACACTGTAATGAATGAAGTCATAGAAACCACACACTGCGATTTTGTGCTGTTTATCTTTGTGTGTGAGTGTGTGTGTGACATTTACTAGTCATGTTTGGTGTGTGTGCTTTTTTAAAGGGAAAGGAAAACATTAATCTTTCATTTGTGTTCCTTGTCATTCATATCTACCTGCTAGTATTGTTTCAAAAACATATTGTTTAAAAGAATAGATTACATGACCAATTCTAAACAATAGGCCTACAATCTAGGAGATTCCTAATTCTTGTTCCTCTCTCAAGTTGGTGAACTTACAAATATTCAATTTCCTTTTAATTTTGAGCAAATTTAATCAATCAAAATCAATTCTTAGTAATCTTGCTCCAATATTCATAACATTATACCATATGCAGTAAAATTCAAAGGTTGCATGTACAATTAGAGATTGTAGTTTCAGCAAGCAAAATTCTCAAAGGGTTTGATCCGAGGATTACAGAGAGTAATCTAAATGAGGCTAATTGTTTCTAATGAGAAAACAACGATAATCTGTACAGCAGTCACCAGCCACAGCTGAGCAAAGATCTGTGATGGGCACTTACCACTCTTGTGTTGAGTACAGGCAAGACTATGGCAAGCAGAGGGCAGCTGAGAGCAGAAATCTGCATTCTGAAGATGACTGTGACAAGCTTGCTGGGCGGCGCTGCTAGGAGGTAGATCTGGAAAGAGTTTTTGCCAACAAAGAAAGCTTCCATTTTCAATTTCATTTGATTAAAAAAAAAAGGAGTCGAACAATACGGCAATAATTGCCAACATCCATGAAATGTTTTATGGGAGAAGGGTGAAAACAGCAAACGGCACAATGCATCATATTGCTTGCAGACTCATGGTCCTGTTAAAAAGGACAATGGTAACTAGTAAAAGACATCAATGTTGCTCAAAGCACAGCTGTTATACGGACAGCAGTCTACATACCTCACTGAAATTTATATCACGGAATTTTGTTCAACCCTGATTCATACACTGTAGTAATGCCATGCACATACACTTGTACAACAACCAATCTACAGGACATGTTATCATGACCGCTCCAGTGTAGCCTACAGACCTATTTGGTTTTAAGACACTGTAGCTTTTGTCAGGCATAACTGATGGGGAGCTTTCAAAATAAAGATGATGATAATTCACTTGGTTATGCATTGTGTCAGGTGCATCACTATGTTAGTGCATACATGTACATGTAAATTGTCTAACTGTTAGGCATACTGAAGCCCCCCAGTTATGGCTGAAATATGAAGCATAAATTTTGATTTTGATTTTGATTTTGATTGCTTTTTTCCAACCCGGCTCGTTAGGGAAGCTCAACAGGGAAAGCCTGACACTTTGTTTTCTTGTGTTTTGTCTGTTTATTTTGTTTCTCTGTTATCACTTGTATTGTTTTGCAAATGCCGAATAAATAATAATAATAAAGGAAAGCACCCAAACCAAGCAGTTCAATACAATTTCCGAAATGCCAACTTCTTTCATATTGTTGTCATTATAGTGGGCACCTCCCCCTGCTCCTCCTCACCCCCCCCCCCCCCAAAAAAAAAAAAACACACACACACAAAAAAACTGTCTACAGCAAATAACAAAACTCCCTTGTTTGGAATATCACTGATACCATGACCTTCGATCACTGGGATTAAAGGTACAGTGTACTGGTATCAAGGTATTAACAGGTACTGGTATGCTCAATGGATGCTATCAAGGCATTAACAGGTACCGGTATGCTCAATGGATGCTTTTGCAAAGTACACAAGTGAATAAATCTGTGTATCCAGATTTCCTTAGTACTTATTAACTCTAGAAATCTAATGGAGCTAGGGAGCTACTAAAAAATGGCAATGTGGTACTGTGCATGCTAACCTCTGAAATGTGACTTGTTCACAAGTGTAGTACCTACAAGGAATACAATAGGTTTGGGTTCAGTCTATTTCCCCCTTTTTTTCACCTGTGACAAGGACTTCCTTTTCAACTCCAGGAAGTCATAAAAGTTCTATAATTGCAACTTGTACTGAGCCAAGAAGAAATAAAGGGCATCTCTTTGTAATGCTACACAAGACCATCACAGAGACCAGTTTTATCAAGACTCTTTGCCACATAACAATTTTCACTGAAAGAACAAGCAATGTGACAAGAGGCTGCATTTTGAAATGGACTTGCCAATGACTCTGTTTACAATCGATGGGGAAGTATTTGCCACCAGAACAACAGACAGATTGTTAATATTATGAAGGGTAATTGCATAATATTGTGTAACCGCTAGTACAATGTGGTATTCTGTTCAACAGTCCAGCAGAATGAGTGCACTTGGTGAATTACATTTTTTTTTTTTTTTTTTTTTTTTGGGGGGGGGGGGGGATTTACCTCTTTCAGAGTACATTGTATGCTGTATAGAAATAATGTACATGTACAGCATGTGTAAAGATGTGTGTTTGTTAAGGAAATGATGAAATTACTGTGCTCCCAAACCAGTTTAGTAACTAATAGTATAGTGCCTGCATAAATACTTTAACAGACACTTTTGATCAAAATGGTATATATTGACTTCATTTTAGTTGTCTGTTTTACATACACGTAGGATGGAGAATAAATATGAGACTGCCTTGTGCCCAGTGAATAACAACACAACATTTTATAGTGGTTGAGAAGTGGTCATTTAAAAGTGTATACAGTGTATGGGGAGGCCAGTAACTACTCAATAACCTCAGTCTATTGTCTTCTAAATATGACCGAAGTTGTTTGCACTTGGATAAAAATAGCGGTTACTTCATGGTAACAGTGAATGTGTACAGAATGCAGCCCCAGGAAATTCCATTAACTACAGGAAACTGAGTTGCAATGCAAAGGCCTCAGCCTATATTGACAATCCTTAGCTGAATCTACCAGAATGACTTCCAAAACATATATCATTTCCACCTGAGTTACTTGCACTTCTAGAACTAAATGAAATATTAACAGTAAAAGAAATCACAAAACAAAAATATAAAGTACTGTTTCACAGGAGTATTGGACAAATGACTGATAAACAGAAGTTTCATAAAAATTGGACTTGTTAGAATGTCAAGGACATGGTCATGTTTTGATACATGAAACACATAATCTTCATTAAATTCCCTGTTTTTAAGGAGGTAACAATGAACACCAAAATTATACCTTTCAGATGAGGTCATTGGTAGAGTTGACAAAACATAGCAATTGTGACTTTTATGGGTTATAGAGCTGAAGTTGCTGTAAATCATCCCTCAACAACATGACTTCTAGAATATTTTGCAAACAATCCAACTGGAGGATTGAAAACTGGGCCCCGTTTTATCAAAAGATAAAATCGATTATAAATTTCCTCAACACACAGGCTGCCATAGACTTATAATAGAAATCAACTATACGTTGTATAATCAGTAAATAACTCTTCATAAAACAGGGCCCTGGTGACATATAACTGCCTCATAATACTGTGAAAGTTGAAATTTTTGCGGTGTTGAAATTTTTGTGCATTTCACGCAACCAGAGACTAGTGCGAAAATAAAAGCACGCAAATATTTTTACACAGCGTGCCATAATGTTCCAGTAGTTGATGTCTTGATTCCATGGAATTAAAAACATGCGAAACTCATCTTACCTGGCCGAGCAGGAAAAATTAGTCACGTGAAAATATCCACTAAATTACAATACATGTACCTGTATGCCTGGAGAAGTGGTTACAGCTGACATCACTGCATGAGTGAAAACATTTCATTTCATAAACTTTCTAATATTTCATGAGTGATTTGTAATGAAACTGCTCTGTTTGATTGAATCACCAACCTCCACTTGAACATTTATCAAATTTTCACCTAAATCCCAATGGACCGTCACCTACAAGTGTATGGACATTATTACTGTACAACTACGACAAAACATGTTAACTGGATGATAATATTCTTCAGGGGTACAGTATTAGGACACAAAAATCCAATTCAATAGCTGTCAAAACCTGGAGGTGACATTACGATGTACAGAATTCATGGTCCATGTCTGTAGAACACTGTAGTATGGTAGAAAAGAAGTTAACAAAAATAATAATAAATTAAAATAAAACCATGTCTGCAATACACTGTAGTATGATAGAAAAGAAGTACAAAAAATGATAATGAAAACCAGTCAAAGAGTTACAAGTACAACTGTACTTTGCAAAGAAAACATCATTTAAGCTAATCAAGTTCCTCCAGATGACATATTTGTCGTTTGGTGCTGTATATCAGTTTTCACAATTCAATGTTAGTGTTTCCTCATGGTCTGAAAAACAAAAACAAAAAAACCTTGAGCCCTTTGTTGCTCAAAAATGCTTTTCAGTTTTAAAATTCTGAATTGCTATTTAAGCTTTCATATGACTCCTATCAAAATTGGCATCACATTTTAGAGGATATAAGGCCAAGTAAAAAAAGAAAGTAGTTTCTCGTCCGGGTTTTTTGAGCAAGGCGATGAGGGAGGTCCTTACTATTTGATATCTTACTATTTTTTCAAGGATCGTCAAAATGAAAGTAATATGTGTTTCTCGTCCGGTAATTCTGAGAAAGGTAACGAGAGAGGGCTTTACAATTTCCTATATTCAATTTATGAAATGAAACATCACTCTGGTAGCTGTGTTATGAGACCAGGTCCCAAGTGTACGTCTTGCCTGCACTCTGTGCATTTTCAAACAAATAGATATATGTGCCATACTTGAAATGAAACTTCATGCATGCAGAAATACATTTGCTTTTTCTTTCCACTACAGATGTCAAGGGAAAATGACCATCTTAATACTGGTATTTAGTGTTGTAATGGCTTTTCTGATACCAGTGTACTTGCAATTCTGATGTATTGTGCTATTAATTGAAACAGGTATAAAACATGTCTTTCAACAAATGTACGACTGAAATAAATTCCATGATATTCAAAACACTAGCTTTATTTATTGGTGTTTGTGACTTTTTGTGTCCACACAGCTGGTATGTATATCTGCAGTTCTTCACAGTACAATTGTAGCACATTCAACTGGAAACTGGCTTGTACAATTGCAGATGGATGTCAAAATGATACTGATATGGCATTCTAGCATTAAACGTTTAAAGATGTTTCTTCATGTTCTAAAAAGACATTTGATAATCACTCATTATTTGGATGATGAATGATTGTATAACAGTACACACTACAGATGATACCACTCACGGCTGTGTCCGTGAATTTACATCGTGAAGAAAAGTATCCCGCAGAAATACGAGACAAACCAGAATCCGTGGAAAAGTTATTTATTTTGTAGATACACCCATTTAATAATTCTACATTTGCTGGAAAAGCGCATTCATTTTCTCTGCAAAATAGAATGTATCGCCGTGACAGACCAGGGGATGGGGACCCTGGACAGCTACAAAACACGCACACTTTGCCGATATACGGTGCGGCACGGCCACTGCACTGGCACCAGGGAGTCCTGCTGGCACCGTACCTTCCGACACTGCACACACATGCACATAGTCACAATGACATGAAAATGTATACAAACTCGATACCGTACAATCCTCACAAGCATTTGTACAGTACAATTCATCCGCTTAAAATATCAGAAACGGGGAAAAATACGAACAACGCGCGAAATAACAGCGATTGTTCGCAAAAATGTTGCCGCTATCGCGTTCACGACGTACCGAGTGCGCTGTACATCACAGCCCAGTAGGCCGGCCCGCCGCGCCGCCCATCCAACTACAGTGCAGTTCGACTGCTTTGTGGGTCATTCCTTCTTGCCGATCGGCCGAGCTCGCAGTGTGAAATGCATGCGTTATTACACATACGCACTACACACAGAAGCTACAGCTGTACTACAGTCTACAGCTAAGTAGAGGACGCAAGGCGTAAAAATTAGAAATGAGACGTCACGATTGGTAGGTGAATTGTCGATCTTTTTTTTTTCGGCGGCCGAAAAAATAGTAAATATCAAAAAAGTCGATGCGGCAACTGAAAATCGATGCGGGCGGGGAGCGGGCTGGGACGAGAATTATGAATTTCTTGGTATTTTCAGCGCCATTTTGAAAATAGTAAATAGTAAAAAAATCGATGCGGCGGCCAAAATCGATGCGCGCGAGGACGAGAAACTGGTTTCTTTTTTTACTTGGCCTAACAGTTCCAGATACTCCCTCAATTTTTAATTTTGCAGATTTCTGTGTGCTACTGCAAAGATTCAATCAACTTTTAAAACCAGTTTTGTGTAATCTTTCTCCATTGTTAATTGAGCAGTAAAATTCAGAGGTGCCAATTCAATAATGAAGAGATGATAAGTTCTACAGCAAAGTCCCCCCTGGACTTGATACGGGGACAGTTACAATCGTACCTATTATGCTCACCTGTACAATTGTCAGCATGTGACATGGGTTCAACAGAAAAATCACAGTTTTATTGGCAAGCTTGAATCCCACTTCAATTCCAAATGTCAGGCACAGGACCACCAGCAAAAAGCGCTTGCCGAAACATTCTGCCTGGCTCTTGCTCTCCGCGGTGTAGTCCGGTACCTCCTTGAGCCATCGCCATGACAACCAGACCTCAAGGGAGCACAGCAGGACAAAGATGGAGCTCTCCACCACGCGCTGCCTGCGGGTGAGGAAGTCAACGCAATCTTGGCCACCATTTCCAGCGATAGTTGGGTCCACGCCCCCGTAGAGCCAGTCAAGAGATGTCAGGCTCCACATGACTACCGACTCAGTTGAGTTCATTTGTGTTCAGTTCGGTGAGGGACGGTTCAAAATGCTCCTCTCCTTTCAACATCACACTTCGATGCTCTTTTTGTGTAGATTGTATGCGACAATTATCGTCAGGGTAGAAATGTCGTGCTCAAGGAAGAGATGACAGGTTTACAGCAGATCAAAGAGATGTAATGTCAACTGCTGTGTTTAAAACTCTGTGCCAATGTGAATCCATAACTTATAGTACGTATACATTTTCAATGTTCAAACATTTTCAAACATTGTTGTAACGGAGGCAAGGATAGTGAAAACTTATCCAAGAATATCCAAATATTCAGTTCAGAGCTGAATGCATTGCTGTCCAAACTGCCTCTGTGTTCAACCATTAAACTGTCAACAGTGTCTGATCCTTGAAAGCAGTTGCTCATTTAAAATACCAGCATATTGATGTAAAATGTCATCTTGAAATGTACCAGTCTTGAATTTCTTACAGATCACACGTTGATACAATGTTCAAACAGGGGCTTGCATGCTACCAGATAGACTGTGGAATTGCTCAGTCGCCATCAGGTGACACTCTGTCAGCATGCCATGTGCGGAGATGCTTCTGTGTGTGTACGGAGCATGACACATCGGTTTTCTTGCAGTTCCAAGATGACCTGCAGAGAAGGAGTCCATCTAAAGCTCACTTCCAGTCCTGTCAATCAAAGAGAAAAAGCAATCGGTATGACTATATATTCTACCATTAAAGAGGGATGTACTTTATTGGAAGAAGAAGAATCAATACATCATACAGCTATACAGGGGAGGTACAGTTTGGGCCGAGATGGGGTTTGAAATTTGATAATTTTTTTGAGATAATGACAAACTTTTTATAAAATATGAAAGAACATACAATTTCATATGATTATGACAAGATCAATGTTCCCCATTCAGATGACCTGCCCAGTTTCCAATGTCTATGATATAATAAATGACCTATTGCTTGGATATCCTTTAACTTGCTCTTTGTTCAAGAGGAGTTTCGATGCACTTTATAACCTAGACAAGTTTTGCCTGCGAATGTTATAAGACCAGCCAAGTCAAACTACAATAATTCCGCTGTAAAAGTGGATATTTTTGCGATGTGGAAATTTTCACATTTCACTCAATTGATCAGAAGGTTGTAGCGCAAAAATAAAAGCACACAAATATCATTGTATGCCATATATGTTCCGCAAATAATGTCCTGATTCTGCAGAATTAAAAACACATGAAATTTAGCTTACCCAGGTGAACGTGAAAAACTACTTGTGAACTCGAAAACATCCACTGTATTTGGCCAAGTATTTGGCGAAATATCTTTGCATTGAAAGCATTCAAAGCTCTGGCACCCTTTAATAAAATGTACCCATTCTGCTGACATGATGAACTTCTCAGCAGAGGGCCTCTGGCTTTGCGGTCATTCTGCACCTGGTCTCAATAAATCCACTAACATGCTTTCTGTGTGCAAATTCTCCCTTCAAATCCAACAAACACCATGGCGGACAACAAACTCAAGGAGCTTCAAACACAGCTCCTTGGGCAGACATGGCTGCTACATAGCACATGTGGTGGTGAGTCATCTGAACATGGCATCTTGTAGGAACTGCAAAGCTTTTACAGTATGACAGTTTTACCATCAAATGTGTGTTCAAAATGTTGTGTGCGTAGGATGCCACTAAGTAATATTTGTAATTGCTAGATTTTCTTCATGAGTTTGCTTGTGTCAAGGACAGATTTTTTTTTTTTAAGTTCATCAATGGACTGTATCATCTTGAAAAAAAAACAATAAAAACCCACCTCAAAATCTTTAAACAAAATGCAGTAAACTATTTCTTTTTAACAAAGTAATATGAAGAAGTCATAGAAAAGCCATCCCCTCAACCCTTAACAGCAACAAAATAAACTAGAAATGTCACTACAGCGACTGGTTATACCCCTGCCAAACAACATTTCATAAGCTTTGGTCAAAACAACATTGATAAGCTTTGGTCAAAAAACTGAGGAAGTAGTTAAATCCGCAAGATCTTTCCTTGATCTTCTGCCATTAATATGCCGTTACCATGGCAACGTACTTTCGGGTACTGTCGAAAAATGCGTCTTCCACATCTACAACCAAAGGCACACATCTGTACCAAGTTTCATGGAAATTGGGCAAAAACTGAGGAAGTAGTTTGCAACACAAAATTTTCCATCATTTTGGCTCATACATGTAATATGTGAGCTGTTACCATGGCAACATACTTTTTGTCACTGTCAAGAAATGTGTCATGCTGACCTATATCCTAAGACAAACATTCAATATGAATTCCATGAGAATTGGAAGAACACTGATGAAGCAGTTTTGCCATGAAGCATTTTGCCCTATATTTTACCAATAACATGCCGTTACCATGGCAACGCACTTTTTGCCACTGCGGAAATATGTGTCTTGCACATTAACATATTCAGATGAACATCTGTACCTAATTTCATAAAAATTGATCAAAAACTGTGGGAGGAGTTCGCGACGCAAGATTTGTATTCATTTTTGCCCATAATATGCCGTTACCATGGCAACGTACTTTTGGGTACTGTCAAAAAATACGTCTGGCACATCTACAACCCAAGGCACACATCTGTGCCAAGTTTTATGGGAATCGGTTGAAAACTGAGGAAGTAGTTCGCGACGCAAGATTTGTACCCATTTTTGCCCATAATATGCCGTTACCATGGCAACGTACTTTTGGGTACTGTCAAAAACTACGTCTTGCACATCTACAACCCAAGGCACACATCTGTGCCAAGTTTTATGGGAATCGGTTGAAAACTGAGGAAGTAGTTCGCGACGCAAGATTTGCAACGGACCGACCGCCCGACCGCCCGCCCGACCGCCCGACCGCCCGACCGCCCGACCGACCGCCCGTCCGCTGATTTCTATATACCCCCTTCAAACTTCGTTTGGCGGGGGTATAAACATACTGTAAAACGAGGAATTTTCGCGTGCATTGTAATTTCGCAAATTTCGAGAGCGCCAAAATTTGCGAAATTACAATGCACGCGAAAGTTTTTGTCTACACTACATGCATTGAACACCAGTGGCAATTCGCGAAAATTTCATGCCACGAAAAGGGCTGTCGGCTCCAATTCGCGAAAATGTCATGCCGTGAATATATCATGTTTTACAGTAATGCCTCCGGCGACACTTCGTGGCGGAGGCATAAAAAGGTAATGAAGATTGCATGTAAGAGAGATGTAGAGTCATTTCCTATTTCTACTCTGGTTGTAAACTCATTAGTAGTTGTTTTTATAACACTAGTTGTTGTTGTTTGACTTTTTCTTTAAAAGGAACAAATTCCAAGGAAGAAAACTCCATCTTATAGATGATCTTACACATACAACTGTAGTCATTTTATGCATCTACATATAAACTCACAGGCACAAATTCTAGAACCACTTTCTTCTGAAACTGTTTGACACCGAAATAAAGGAGAGTCTTCCATTCCAACACTAAAATTGGACAATCAGATTGTTTGACTTTTTCAAAAATTTTGATGGACAAAAATCAACTGGAGCTTTTACAAAGAAAATAACAGAGTTAGGCTACTTCTTGGTGATACAAGTGTACATCTAGGTATCAGTTTTGGGTCATGAGTGATGCAAAATTAATAATATCTTTAATTTGGTCCCAGGGAAGTACATTAGTATCCTCTGACATATACTTTTGTGACCATTTCTTTATCCTGTTTTTTTTCTTTGTCCTTTTTTTGTTTTCTTTTTTTGTGTGTAATGATGAGTGTCTGCACTGGCCATATCGACATACAAACTTTGCACAGTTGCCAACCTGAATGTGTGTGCACGTTCAAGTGTATGACCCTGTAATAGCACATCTACATTGTCGTGCATGTGCACTCGTTTGTGAACATGCTTACATTTTTGTATGAAGTAGCCATTTGCATATCATGTCAAATCCCCTATGTACATGTACTTACAAATTATGTACATTGTACAGGGCAAGTCCAAGATACCGCGCGCGTTACGTATGGGACATTCAGAGACTTTTATGACCTGAAAAATAGTGTTAATGGCCTTTGATCAAATTGAACTTTTTCATGGTGATTGATATCTAGGAAGAAGTATAATCATGTAAAAAATGGAGAAAAATGACCTTCACAATTATATTCTAGAAGAGAAAATATGTGCCTGTTACGTATGGGACCAGAAAAATTTTGTTTTTTTTGAACATTTTTTTCAACCTCAAAACTCTCTGAAAGTATTTTATTCTACAACTTGTAACTCACTGTGATGAAAGCCACAACACTCGAGATTATGAGAGGTAAGTTTCATGTCATGAGGCAAAAAGCTCTAATTACAGGTTCTAATTAAAGACAGACATGACGTGTTACGTATGGGACAGTTACGTATGGGACACTTTGTCCCCCATTCGTTTAGTGTGGGGAAAACCATGTTTATGGGTATTTTGCATAATTATTGAAGTAAAATCAGTTGAAACTACTCAAATACTGATCCAGATTGTCAAGGAAACGATATTCCCCAAATATTTACCATCATAATCATCTTGTAAAATGTTGAAAACTGAATCTGCATTTCTACAAAAACTATACCATCCTTTTAATGCTGATTTTCATTGTGTATTTTGCCAACACGTATTGTTTCAAGTGTCTATAACTCAAAAGTGGCTGCAAAGTTGGGATGCTTTCTTCAGGATGATTGACCATTTGTGTACTGAGAGACCCTCCCAGCTAGCTACTGTACATGCATTCACATGCAATACATTTGTACATGTATGTATTTCAGAGGATGTCCCATACGTAACGCATTTGTCCCATACGAAACATTATTTATTTTTCCCTAATAAAAAATATTTCTTTTACTATTTTTTCTTCTTTCTATGGTATTTAACTGTAAACTCTAAACAATAAATTAGAACTTTCCAAAAGGGCATTCAAATAACCTTAAACATTTCAGAGAAAACCTAAAAAGATGACCTCAATTTGTTACGTATGGATGATGGGACATCTCATGATAGGACACGAGCTAATTTGCATAATCATTTGCATAATCCCTAAAATTTTTATACCAAGATTAAACTACTTGATGAACTTCTTCTGACCACATATTAATCAAATATCATTTGCTTTCCTTTGAATAAATATGAATTTTTATAAATGTCCCATACATAACGCTGTATTTCACATTCATGCAAATGAAGCCCATGAAAATTTGCATAGATTTACATAATATCCTTTTTTTCCTCCATGGAAATCAAAACTTCAACTCACAAGCTTCAAAATGATACCAAACATGTCAATATTGAGCAAAGATGAAATTTTCCCTTCTGAGGGGACCTTACAACTGTATCTTGGACTTGCCCTACACTGTTTGCGGGTATACTTGGCCACATCATGTGTGTGTACTCCATAAAGAGTGTGATTACAAAGTGAAGGTGCAAACATCAATCAGCTTGCATTCTATCTACTTGCAGAGACTCCAACTCTCCCGTTTTCGACGGGAGATGCCGAAAGCCCAGCACAATAGATTTGATTTCTCCCGCCCTGGCTCTGTGTCTCCCGGTGGAAAGCATTTCTTACTTATTTCTATCGTATGTTGTAAGCCTTAGATAGCACCAGAGAACATCTAGAATCCCTTCGCGCTTCGCACACATCAACTTGGAGTCTCCCGTTTGCTAGGGGTTTCGGGCGGGAGAATCTCCAGATCAGAAGGTGCTTGGGGTTGGAGTCTCTGTACTTGTTTGTGTAGAATTACCCTTTTGCGATGGTTATGCCATGCAATGCAGAGGATGTGTTATATTTGTTCGTGTCGGTGTATGGAAAATACCCTATTCAATAATGTGATTTTGAAATTGTATCTATAATACAAACATGTAATGCATGTGCCGAGTATAATACATTGTATCAATAGGGGGTACATAGGCTGTGTGTAGGCCTACACATGTACGTATTTAAACATATTTACAATGTATGTCCTGGTATTTTTAATAATGGGAGGGGGAAAAGTGCCAAGTGTGTGCAAGTTTGTACATGTACAGCGGACCCTTGTAATATTTGATCTGCATCAATATTGTAATATTTATTATATGAATCAACTATTTAAATATGCCCATCCCTTTATGCCTATATCTGTATTTTGTGAATTGAGTTGTAAAATCTATGGTAATCATGCTATCAATATGTATCATGTATGTGATTTTATAATGTTATCTATTTTGTAAGCAAATTGAATGTGATATTTATTATGATACAAATTTTGTATATTTTGTCACAGAAAACAACAGAAGTGTACAAGTGTACCTCAATTTGGCCATGGGCTGCAATGCATAGTTGTCTTTTAAACAATTTAAACAATGAATAATATTTGCTAAATTAAAAAATGGAATTTTTTGATCATCACAATAGGCCTATACATCATATTCATACATCATTACACATGAATCATGATCAATGCAGTTTGACTAAAAATCCCAATCACTTGATAATAGAGTAGACTGCATTGTCGTGATGTGTAGCAAGACCTTCCGTCAATCATGCCATGTTACTATAAAATCACATTCAATTTGATTTGAGCAGCGTCGATAATTCACATAAAATTAAAAACACAGTTATACCACTACCAGGTCGCAGTTATAGGTAGACTCAACGTTAAACAGATCTAGCTCTACACATCCATGAGGCAATTTAGGGTCTAGACCTTTGTTGGCTTTGAAACTGAGAGATCCTACTAGTACTGTACTACCGGTACTACTAACTAGTACTAGTAGTTAGTACTACTACTAGTACAACTTGTAAGACTCTAGATTTCTACCTCTAAACCAGATCTAACTGTTTAGACTCATTGTGGGACAAGTCTTGTTTTGCATTTGTTTCAAAGCAAATCAATTCAGCTTAACCATGTTAGAACTTTCTAAGTTATCCCATTATGGTATTCGCGGAAAAGCCTTGCAATGGTTTACGAGTTATTTATCTGACAGATTTCAATATGTACATGTGAACAGTTTTGATTCTTCTATGAAGAAAATAGAATGTGGTGTTCCGCAAGGAAGTTTGTTAGGCCCACTGTTATTTATAGTTTACATTAATGATTTTTATAGATCTTCAGATAAACTCTCTTTCATATTATTCGCGGATGATTCCAATCTTTTTTATTCCCACCCTGACCCTAATACTTTGATTAGTACAGTGAATGATGAATTGAAGAATGTCTCACAATGGATATATGCAAATAAATTGTCACTGAATATTGAGAAGACAAAGTATATGTTTTTCAGTAATTCTTTAGATAGATTACCAGGTAATGTTATATTTGACACTACTCCCCTAGAAGAGGTTTCGTCTATTAAATTCTTAGGTGTTTGTGTTGATAATAAGTTATCATGGAAGTGTCACATAAACAATATTTGTAAAGTAATTGCACGTAACATAGGCATAATGAATAGATTGAAATATTATCTTCCTTCTTCGGCTTTGATTACGCTTTATTCAAGTTTGGTATTGCCGTACTTGAATTACGGAATTCTTGCTTGGGGGAATACATATATTCGACATTGTTAGATAAACTTTTTCTTCTGCAAAAGATGGCGCTCAGAATCGTTTTTAACCTTCATATCCGAGCACATACTGACAAGCTTTTCCTCGAGCACAAAATTCTGAAAATAAAAGAGTTGTATTTGTTTCAACTTGGTCAATTTATGTTTAATTACAACTGCAATCATCTACCCAAAATATTTTATTCTTTATTTCACCGTAACAGCCACGTACATAACTATCCCACTAGACAATCTAAAGAATTTCATCTTCCCTTAGTTAGAACTGTACACACTCAAAATACATTTGTTTATACCGGACCCAGATTTTGGAATAGCTTAGATAATGATCTAAAAGAATCTGTGAAGTTAATTACATTTAGGTATAAACTCAAAAAATATTTGTTTTCTAAATATACCAGTTAATTCTGTTCAATGAAAAAACCCGTCATGTTTCACTTTTCCTTGAGATTTTGTAGTGTGTCCACAGACCTTTTCCATCCCTCTCCTTTTCCTTCTCTATTCTTCCCTGCTCCTTTTTCCTCGTTCTTCGTTGTCCAGTATCTGTCTGAGTGCATTTCCTCGAATTCTGTTGTTTCTGTGTATTGTGTTATTGTTGTTGTTGTTGTCGTCGTTATGTTTTTTTGTGGCCGATTGCATATCTTCCTTTCAGTTCAATTTTCCTGGCACACCTGGCCCCATAGTGTCTGTGCCACAAATGTGATATGTTATATAGTTTATACGTTTGCATCCTAAAATCCTAGTAAGTATTGTTCATAGTATCAACATCATTATATCAATGAGTAAAATGTACAATAGTATATAGAAGAATTTAAAATGAATATGTCTTATTGGTATAACAAATTGGTGCTGTTGTTGTTTTGTTCCAGTGTTCCACGTTTTACAAGCGTGGCTTTTTTAGTGGAACACTGTTTTCCATCATTGTGATTATTTACTATTTTTGTTGCCATGACAAAGTGCATTGTTTCTTTTTTACGCCATCATTCGTGTATAATTTATATTGTATTGAAAAAAAAATCCTTTATCGGACGAGTGTAAGAGAAATGAAAAAAAAAATTGTATCACTTTGGATTATGTCAACTTTTTCTTTTCTTTTCTTTGTGATGATGGAAATAAATAAACTATTGAATTGAATTGAAAAAAAGAACTGTTGAATCACATTTACTCATATTCTAGTCCTGCATGTGAGGAGCATTAAAGTACGACGATACACCTCATTGGTGGACTGTACTGGAAAGGAAGAAGAAGAAGAAAAAAAAAAAGGGTTTGAAAGTTGAATTGCATAATACAAATGTTTATAATCATTTGTTTCCCTGATAATTCCTGCCTTACCACCGTTTTAATCCTGATGTACTCAATTGCATGCTTTTTGCCTTTGACAATACACTCGTCACATCAACTCATCTTGAGTTTTTTGGTAGAGTCTGGGTGGACTCTAAACCCGGGGCGTTCCTTGTTTGTACACAGTTACAAAATTTGTATAACACTACCAGGTCGCAGTTATATAGGTAGACTCTATCATTCTAACGTTAAAGGGGAATACTAAAGAAATAAAATTATATATGAAGTCAAAGAGTAGAACACATAGAACAATTTGTCGTTTACATCGTTTAGAATGGCCTTTTTGAAGTGTAGTTTAGAGGATATTGAAAATTTACACCTGTCGCCCCCCTGAAATCTAGGTCACAGCGTAAATTTCGAGGCTTTGCTGATGACGTCATGGGATGAAAGGAATCGCGCAAGGTCTCATCGAGCGCCGCAGGCCCCCGCGCACATAATGCATGCATTGTATCAAACAAGTATTTGCATACAAAGTTTTGGAGAGCTTGTTTTTCGATAATGCACGACATCGTACGTTAAGGCCATGCAGTGATGATCAGAATGATTTCTTGGTGGAATTTGAATGTGGGAGCGATGATGAACTGAGTGATACAGTACACACTAGTGATGATAACGATGATGAAACTAGTGGTGAAGTTGGAGAGATAGATGTTGCTGACGAGCCGCACGGCGGGGCGCAGGAGGGAGACGCTATGGGCGAGCTAGTGGGGAAGGCCCAGGGCGGTGCGGTTGAAGCGGACGTGGAGATTGGCAGTACGACTGTACGAGCCCTTGCCACACGGCAGGCCAGGGGACAATGTTGGTGACGCAGGACCAATGCCAGGTAGACTTCAAAATTTAGATGGGTAAGAGTTTTTTTTTTAATTCTGAACTGAAAATGAACCGAGCTTAGTGCTGACGTGATCTCGTACTTCAGAGCAGCAGTAGGCCTAATTGAACACAGCCCAGTCGCTGTAAGTAGCGCAGCGTCTGGTCGGGCTACGTATTTATCTTATCACATCACACTCACTCCTAACTATACACAAGCCCAGTCGCTGTACGTAGAACGTCGCGACAGGTATTTGCACAGCGTACTTACAGCATCTGGTCGGGCTAACTCACTCCGTACCCCGTTCACAGCTCATCAGCATTCTGTCTAGCTACGGAGAGCTACAAAAGGTACCCTCACAAATTCACTGAACGATCCATTCATTGCTTCACCGAGTCCATCAAAGTTTTATCACTATCGATGAAAATCGCAGTGCTCTGTATCGTTTATTTTATCACCAGATAGGCCGGTCGGCCCAGTCAAGACTTTGACTAGCCGATGCCCGCACATTGATTGCGTGGTATCTAGTATTAGCGATCCACATACGCCGAATGTTTCGCGAGTTTTTTTAATTATTATTATTTTCGCCAATTTCACGAACCTGGTGCTTTTTGCGAATTTAAAAACACTAGAAAAACTCTCTTTCCGTATATATTTCCCCCTTCCGTAGTGTACTCCACAACCATGAATTTAAGCACTCGCGAAATTATTGGCAAGTCCTGATTCGCGAAAAATAGACTCGCTAAATACATGTACACTGTATATGGCGTACACAGCTGTAGTACAGTGACTACCGAGGAACTGCTGATATAATACATTGTACGTACCAAAGAGGTACGCGGAGGCTACTGCACTGCGACATACGCGGCCGGTGCGATGGGCGCATGCATGTGACTGATCGACTACGAAGCACCATCGTACAGGCACTAGGCCTGACAACTTCTGTATTCGTGGCCTAAATAACACGTAACAGACTCTATTTAAACGACGAAATGTGTGATTTCACAGGAGACTTGAAGTGGAAAACAAATTTATTTCATTCTTTGTGACATTCTGATAAAAAATGTCTTGGGATTTCGGGGTATGAGCCTCGACATCACGCTCTCATTGAGAGCATACATAGGTAAGCTTAGGCTGTTGTGTGATACTTCCGGGTTTGTCCTTCATCACATGACGTCATGGACACGCCCCCCCAAAATAACAACGAATCTTCCGATTGAGCATGATTCAGGACACAATTTTTCCAATCAGCCGTTCTCCAAAACGCAATTTTCTAAATGGATGAATTAAAGGCCGCTGTGTTTAACATGCTCTATGCTTAAATTGGGGGAATAATCCAACAAAATATGCGTTTCCTTTAGTATTCTGCTTTAAACAGATCTCGCTCTGGGAAGAGTTCCTATTGTACCCCCCCCCCCCCCCACCCCCCGATAAATTGAAGAAAAAAAAATAAGAAGAAAATATATTTTGTTACAAAACACATTTACTGTAAAACGAGGAATTTTCGCGTGCACTTTAATTTTGCGAATTTCGCAAGCGCCAAGATTCGCGAAATTAAAATGCACGCGAAAGTCCTTGTTTACACTATTATGCATTGAACGTCAGTGGCACTTCGCAAAAATTTCATGCCACGAAAAAGGCTGCCGGTACCAATTCGCGAAAAATTCATGCCGCGAATATATCATGTTTTACAGTATATAGGTAGAAATAGTGGCAAGATTAATAAAATCCTACAAAAATGTAATAATAGTGATAATTTACTCACCAACTTCATTTCACGTAGGTGGGACTAACATTATGTATGCTGCTAGAGTGCTAGCGATTAATCCTAACTTTTGTGCACACTTTACAGCCAATTCGTTGTCGTGATCAAGTTAAAGCGATAATGCCACCTAATTTCCTGAATTAAGCTCCTGGTGGACAGTAGTTTAAAAAAGAAAGATGAATTCTGATGTTAAACCAGATCGAGTCGTATTGCTAGCGAAATGCAATGGATGGACACCGTTCCACTGTACTGTGCCTACTGCTGCATACTGTGTGCGCCTGCATGCACGCATTGTGCACGACCTACATCGCTCGTTTGAAGGTACTGTAATTAGCTCGCCCTTCACTCGCCACAAATATTAGACAACTCGGCTGTGACCATGTGGGCAAGTCCAAGATAAGGTCCCCTCAGAAGGCAAAATTTCATCTATGCTCAATGTTGACATGTTTGGTATCATTTTGAAGCTTATGAGTTGAAGTTTTGATTTCTATGGAGGAAAAAATGATATTATGTAAATTTATGCAAATCTCAAGGGCTTCATTTGCATAAATGTGAAACACAGCGTTACGTATGGGACATTTATAAAAATTCATATTAATTCAAAGGAAAGCAAATGATATTTGATTAATATGTGGACATAAGAAGTTCATCACATAGTTTAACTTTGTATGAAAATGTAGGGATTATGCAAATGATTATGCAAATTAGCTCGTGTCCTATCATGAGATGTCCCATACGTAACAAAATGAGGTCATTTTTTTAGGTTTTTTCTGAAATTGCTATGGTTATTTTAATGCCCTTTTGGAAAGTTCTAATTTATTGTTTAGAGAAATCAAATACCAGAAAAAAAAGAAAAAAAAGTAAAAGAAATATTTTTTATTAGGCATTAAAATAATGTTACGTATGGGAAAAATACGTTACGTATGGGACATCCTCATACATATTGCATGTGAATGCATGTAGCAAGCTGGGAAGGTCTCTCAGTACACAAATGGTCTATCATCCTGAAGAAAGCATCCCAACATTGTAGCTACTTTTTGAGTTATAGACACTTGAAACAATACATGAACTTGACTGAACAATTTTCAGAAAGGGGGAGGGGAAAATGGCAAAATACACAATGAAAAATCAACATTAAAGGGATGGTATAGTTTTTTGTAGAAATGGGGATTCAGTTTTCAACATTTAAAGAGATGATTGGAAACCAATTACTGAATTACTTAAGAGCATAAAATCCTAAGACTAGAGGAATTCAAAGTTTATGTGATGGAGATCCAATTTGAAATGGTTGTGATATATATAGAAAAAAAAAAGTAAAATGATTTTTTTTTTTTATTGCAAGTGATACACAAATTGTCCTTATTCAGTTTTCAGTAGTAGCCACAACAAAATTCATGGGTATACAATACATACTGAGGTGTGACTCGAATCAATGACCTGACTGCTAGACAGCCATCATATATCTCCTCGATCACTGGGGTTCCACGCAGCAGGTATTGCTTATTTATTAAACTTAATATTTCTTGTGTCAAGTTGTTTTTCATTGAAACTAAATGGCAAACTGCCCTTCATCAATGGAAGTAAACACTTTATTAAACTATTCAGTTTTTTCAGTAGTAACTATCCTGATAAAAATAGGGCATACATACTCAGGTTGGTCATAAAAAATATAGAATATGATTGAATGTGATTATGATGGTAAATATCTGGGGAATATTGTTCCCTTGTCAATCTGGATCAGTATTTGAGTAATTTCAACTGATTCCACCTCAATAATTATGCAAAAATTTGTTTATGGGTATTTTGCAAAATTATTTTGCAAAATACCCATAAACATGGTTCCCCACACACTAAACGAATGGGGGACAAAGGGCATGCATACCCAGGTTGGTCATGAAAATATAAAAATATGATTGAATATGATTATGATGGTGAATATTTGGGGAATATTGTTTCCTTGACAATCTGGATCGGTATTTGAGTAGTTTCAACTGATTTTACTTCAATAATTATGCAAAATACCCATAAACATGGTTCTTCACACACTAAATGAATGGGGGACAAACTGTCCCATACGTAACTGTCCCATACGTAACACGTCATGTCTGTCTTTGATTAGAACCTGTCATTAGAGCTTTTTGCCTAATGACATGAAACTTACCTGTGATAATCTTGAGTGTTGTGACTTTCATCACAGTGAGTTACAAGTTGTAGAATGATATACTTTCAGAGAGTTTTGAGGTTGAAAAAAATGTTCAAAAAAACAAAATTTTTCTGGTCCCATACGTAACGGCACATATTTTCTCTTCTAGAATATAATTGTCAAGGTCATTTGTTCCAATTTTTTACATGATTATACTTCTTCTAGATATCAATCACCAGGATGAAGTTCAATATGATCAAAGGCCATTAACACTATTTTTCAGGTCATAAAAGTCTCTGAATGTCCCATACGTAACGTGCGCGTTATCTTGGACTTGCCCATGTACAAGTTGACAGTCAGGATGTAAAAATGTTATTTCGATGGTTACGTGTACATTAGAGCTAACAATTAGGGTTTAATAGTGTTAGGGTAACGTTGATCGCAGAGTCCTATGGTGACGCGGACCCGAAGTCCTAGGGTTAGGGTTAGGGTTAGTGTTAGGGTAACGTTGACCTCGGTGTCCTAGGGCGACGCGGATCCCGGTGTCCTAGGGTGACGCGGACCCCGGTGTCCTAGGGTGACGCGGACCCCAGTGTCCTAGGGTGACGCGGACCCGAAGTCCTAGGGTTAGGGTTAGGGTAACGTTGACCTCGGTGTCCTAGGGTGACGCGGACCCCGGTGTCCTAGGGTGACGCGGACCCCGGTGTCCTAGGGTGATGCGGACCATGTACAGTTTGCGCAGAATGTGTATAGACCCTATTACAATTTTTTTTTGCTGGTGGTAAACTAAATAAAGGTTATGGAAAGTCTTTCCATAAAAGGCATAACCTTTATTTAGTTTAATGTTGGTGAAAGGGAATAGTAATTTGTTGGATTAGGGCTAGGGTATAGCGATTTAGATGCTGCTGTCTCGTCAGACATCTTGTACCAGACTGAAATTGACTGAGGACGTGCGTGCGTACAGTACACACGTGTACTTTTAGACCAGACTACGTAAATGTCAAGTAGCACCATCTACGACGAGCATAGTTACAGTTTTGATGCATTGTTTATTTGCCACGAATCACCTCCGCCTCGCAACTCATCATGCAGCACGATCGTGAACGCACTGGGCTCAGATACTCATGATAGTGAGTTCGAGTCCCAGACCCGGCACTTAATTTCAGCAAAATGTTTTCTCTTTCTTATTATGTCATATTTATCTTTACAGGTTCATGCAGGAAGTCAACTGGAGATGGCAATCGTCAAACGGAGAGAAGGAGAAAGGGGAAAGAGAGGGAAGAGAGAGAGGGAAGAAAGAGAACAGAATAAGGGAGACATGAGAGCGGAGAGAAAACATTTTTTCGATGTTTTTTTTTCTTTTAATAATGACTCCCCAAAAATTCCACGCCCCATTTTTACTCAACCCCCATCAAAATGTCGCCCTCTTTTAGACAGTTAGGTAGAGCTCAAAATATGCAATCTTATCGGGGGGGGGGGGGGGGGGGGGTACAAAAGGAACTCTAGGAAAGAGTTCCTTTTGTACCCCCCCCCCCCCCCCCAATAAGATTGCATATTTTGAGCTCTACCTAACTGTCTAAAAGAGGGCGACATTTTGATGGGGGTTGAGTAAAAATGGGGCGTGGAATTTTTGGGGAGTCATTAGAGCTAGGGAAAGAGTTCCTTTTGTAAAAGAGTTCCTTTTTTTTCTTTTAATAATGACTCCCCAAAAATTCCACGCCCCATTTTTACTCAACCCCCATCAAAATGTCGCCATCTTTTAGACAGTTAGGTAGAGCTCAAAATATGCAATCTTATCGGGGGGGGGGGGGGGGGTGGTACAAAAGGAACTCTTTCCCTAGCTCTAAACATCCATGAGGCAATTTAGGGTCTAGACCTTTGTTGGCTTCGAAACTGAAAGATCCTACTAGTTATAACATTTACTACTACTACTAACTAGTATTAGTACTAGTTAGTATTACTACTAGTACTACTTAAGACTCTAGATTTCTACCTCTAAACCAGATCTAACTGTTTAGACTCATTGTGGGACAAGTCTTGTTTTGCATTTGTTTCAAAGCAAATCAATTCAGCTTAACCATGTTAGAACTGCACAGTTAACAATTTGGTCCATAACGTTGAATCACATTTACTCATATTCTAGTCCTGTATGTGAGGAGCATTAATCCACGCTATTAAAGGCAGCCCAGTTTGATTCTTGAAGGACAAAGCTGAATAGCACAACACGGATGTTCTTTGTTCTGAGCCTTTTCCACTGCCAATCGACAATCCCGATATACCGGTACCCTTTGCATTGACAATACACAATTTACCTAACGTTACACATTATTGAAATCATTCCATTTGAGACAGAAGTCACGATCATTCATATTCCGATCTCAAAAGAAAACCAGAGAGGGAACTCCAAAAGAGAAGGAATCATCGCAGAGAATGCTTACTCATCGAGTCACTTATAATGACAACAAAGAGGACTTACCTGGCCTGTGTGAAAGCAGTTCTTCTCTGCTTGCCGTGAGCCGTGGCGTTAGCCAGCTCCAGCCAGCTACGCACGAGCGAGGGCCGGACGGACGGATCAGGGAGGTTTGGAGACGGAGAAGGATGGACTGGAGCTCGGAGGGCGGAGGAGGCAGCTGGCGCAGGCAGCACGCCAAACAAAGCATAGACCGCTACGCGCTACCTAGTAGTATTGCAGCTATACTGAATTATTATTCAGCTACTTAGACCGGGCTGCTGAGTGGAAATAAATGGTGATTATATAGCTGGCAACCATGTACTTTCGCACCTAAGAACAGCCAGGTGCCATCCAGGATTTGGCAAAGCTGCATACAGACTGCGAGCAGAAGCCGGATGAGTCGAGTGTGTGCACCAAAAAGACTAAGATTTGGTGTGCACTGCCTGTACTGTACCACCAAAGAGCGCGCGTGCGCCTCTACACACTCTTTGCTGGATGTCTACTTCTCTCTGTTTTGCGTTGTATGCGTAGTCTGCGCAAGGGCAAGTTCAGGCGCCATTTTAGGAAGCAAAGCAAGCGATAGCGGTGACCCATAAAAATGGAGAGGCATTTAATATAAGGCCTATCTGCCTTCCTTTCATTTCTTCTTCTTCTTCTGATTAAGTCTGCCTCCTTCAATAGACTGAAGATTCTGAAGATCCTATTAGGGAGGCATACAGGGTAAAAGAGTACTTCGGACCTCATTACAACATTTAGAAGTATCATTTCCTCCTAAGAACGAAATATGAATAAAGAAATTCAATTTATTATCAAATCTGCTGTCCCTCAAAATTCGAGCTATAAAACCATGGTGTTAGATGAGAGTGCCCACAGCTTCAGAGCTCTCCCTCTCTCTCTCTCTCCCTCTCTCCCAACTCTTCTCCTGGTTAACAATGTAGGGCAATACATGAATATGCTATGATTTCCCCAGAACAACCGATAAAAATCATTGTATAATAATGTACGCGGTCGATGAATTATCACCTTTTTATACAGTCTTTAACAGAAAAGCTGAACACTCATTTCTTCTTTTGGGGTTATCTTTATTCTTATTTAGGCCCCCTATTTATTTTTTGGTGGGGGTACCGTGGATGGGGTGACCTCTTGATTGTGTGAAATTTCACAGTGTGTTGGCACTTTTAAAATGTTATAAATCAGGTCCTTTTTTATGTGCTGAACATGTTGTTATCCTTGGGTTGCTGTGTATAGTTTCAACGACACGCATGCCAAATTTCACGCATTTTTTGTACATTCTGTTGAAAAAAAGTGAAAATAAAATTTGAATTTGAATTTGAATTAACATAATATGACCAAACGGACGAGTGGTATTACTTTTATCATGTATTGTTTAATAATGATGCACGGACATGGGCAGAACCATCCCCTCAGTGGCTGAATCATGTGCCGTCCTGAAGTTATCAACATTCTTCTTTTTAGATCTTCTTAGTATAATCTTCTTAGTATCTACTAGTAACTGACCTGATCTCATCGAAACCCAGACCGGCTACACGCATGGACCTCAGATTATCATCTATATAGCTCAGCTCAAACTTGGCCCTCGCACCAACAACCGTTATGGTGAATGCGCTTTCTCCGTTTGTTCCCCCCCCCCCCACTTTTGAACAACCTCCCCACCATTGGCGTCACGGGGGGGGGGGGGGGGGGTGGTGCGTTGGGTGCGGACGCACCCCCATTCAATTCAATTCAATTCAATTTTATTTCCATTTCCATTGAATAAACAGAAAAAATATATACAATATATTTACAGAACAAATTTATAACAATTTCAAAGAAAACGTACAAATGGTCACGAGTAACAACAGAATTTCGTTTCTAAGGTATATACCTAATACAAAGATTAGAATGGAAATGGAGGGTCCCACTTAAAAAGCAAAGCTTGTAGGGTATGGGACCCTCAAAAAATACGTACACAAGGTCAAAGAAACCAATGTCAACTGACATGAAATTAACTTAGGAAGGGGAAAAAAAGAAGAAGAAAAAAAAAAGAACAAAAAAGGGGGAAATAAGACTATGGTACAACACGCGCCATCGTGGACACAAGCATACTGTACTTCATGATTAAAATGCAATAACAAAACAATACAACGCTCCCTGGTTTGAAATTGCGATTGATTGGGTGCATATGCCGGTATGAATGCATAGGAACGGATATAAGAAAAAAGAGAAAGAGAATAGACTCACTGTTACTGGTACAATAAAATAAATATCTGAGGTAAACTTATGTTAGACAGATTGTTTTCCTTAAAAGATGATTTCTGCGTGATATCTTAATACTTGTAAAAACAAACAAACAAACAAACAAACGACTTGATTGAGAGAATGAAACCGAAGCTAATTTGGTTGTATATCATAAGATTTCAACAGAAAGAATTTTAATTTATTCTTAAAAGAATTCAAAGTTTGTGCTGTTATTATGTCGTTGGGAAGTGAGTTCCAATACTTAGGCCCCTCGTAGATGAAGGTTTGCTGAGCCAGCAAAGTCCTAAAAAATGGTAAATGAAATTCATTGGATTGCCTTGTAGGATAATTATGAACAGATTGATTTTTTGAAAACATTGATTCAAATATATATGGAAGATTATTTTTATTGTAATTATACATAAATTGTCCTAAATTAAACAAATACAAATCTTTAATTTTAAATATTTTATTTTCAAAAAATAACGGATCAGTATGAGACAAATATGCAGTGTGACATATAATACGCAGTGACTTCTTTTGTAGCAGAAGTAATTTATCCAAAAGAGTTTGATATGTATTTCCCCATACAAGAAGACCGTAATTTAAATAAGGCAATATGAGGGATGAATATAATGTAAGCAGGGACGACAAAGGAAGACAGAATTTAATCTTGTTGATTATACCGATGTTTCGAGAAATAATCTTACATATACTATCAATATGAAATTTCCATGAAAGCTTATTATCAACTGTTATACCCAGAAATTTGATATAAGAAACATTTTCCAGTGGTGTGCCATCAAAAATAATATCAGCAGGTAGTGCCTCAATGGAGTTGCTGAAAAGCATATATTTTGTTTTTTGGAGATTGAGAGATAATTTATTAGCTTTTATCCATTGAGCAACTTTTTCTAATTCAAAATTTAATGTCTTTACTAGGGTAAAAGGATTATTATGCGAAAAAAACAAATTTGAATCATCCGCAAAGAGAATGAAAGAAAGAATATCTGATGATTTACAGAAATCATTCATATAAATAAGAAACAGAAGCGGACCTAATAAACTTCCCTGTGGGACCCCACATTTAACATTTAACATTTGTGAATTGCAACCATTTAAAGAGACATATTGCTTCCTGTTCGAGAGGTAGCTCCTGAACCACTCCAAGGCCTTCCCACGGACTCCGTAATGTTGTAGTTTATTAAGTAAAATGTCATGATTAATGGTGTCAAAGGCCTTGGAGAAGTCCAGGAACAAACCTATGAGATGTGAAGATTTGTCGATAGCATGTGCTACTTTTTCAACAAAACTCAATAATGCATGTGAGGTGCTATGTTTTTCTCTAAAACCAAACTGAGTATTTGAGAGTATATTATTGAATTTCAAAAAAGTAAGAATTCTTTTGTAAACAATTTTTTCAAGAATTTTGGACAATGTACATAACAAAGAAATTGGTCTATAATTATTAACATCTAATTTGTCACCTTTTTTAAACAAAGGGATGACTTTTGCTATTTTCATACTTTCAGGAACAATACCATAAAAAAGAGATAAATTGAATATATGAGATAAAGGATCCGCAATTGAAGATATTACCCCCTTCAGCAAAAAATTACTGATGTCATCGTGCCCAGCACTTTTTTTGGAACGAAAATCAGAAACAATATTGATTATCTCCTGACTATATGTTGGACTAAAAAATATTGAGTTTAAATTTGGTGGACCTAAAAATTCAGAAAAATGTTTATTTGAAGATGGAATTTTGCTTGCAAGATTTTCCCCAATGGAAGAAAAATGATTATTTAGAATATTACAAACATAATGAGGATCTTCATGAATTTTATCATCAGATCTAATTTTGGTAATATTCAACTTGTTATTTGATATATTTATTGCTTGCTTTAAAACTTTCCATGTATTTTGCATATCATGCTTATAAAATTGTAACTGCTTAGTATAATATTTTTTCTTTTCAATACGTATAATTTTCGTCAAAGTATTTTTATAACTAGTATATTTCAGTTTTGATTGCTCAGTAGGTTTCATTTTAAATTTGTAATATAAATTATTCTTTCTATTTATTGAACGCAAAAGTGACTTAGAAATCCAAGGTAACCTGGGTACCTTTTTATAATTGGATGACTTTTCTCTTCGTTTTGGAATATGAATGTCCAAGAGTTGAGTAAAAATATGCATAAAATATTCAAATGACAAATTCACATCATTTGAGTCAAAAATAGACGACCAGTCTGTCCTGTCTAAACTAGCACCCAGACTGGCTACATTTTCATGTGTAATTCTTCGTCTAAATAAAGAACTAGATTTATTATCAATGATATCATTTAAAAAGAAACTAGTCGAAATGGGGAAGTGATCTGTAATATCTGAAAGTAATATAAGAGAATCAGGAGACGGCAGAATATTAGAAAATATATTATCAATAAGGGAGGCGGATTCATTAACTATACGCGTGGGCTTAGATATCAAAGGTAAGAAAGAAGCAGATAGAAATATTTCCATAAAATCTTGGGAGATTGTATTTTGTTTCAGTAAATCTATATTAAAATCTCCCATTATGAAACATTTTTTATGAATAAAAACTGGATCCTTCATTAGATTCGCAAAATATTCCAAAAATGATTTCATATTCGCACTGGGTGGTCTATACATTACACCTATGATTATATTTCTACTGCCAGGGACTGTAATTTCAATGAAAAGAGATTCAATAACTTCAGTCATACAGTTGAGCTCTTCACGAACTATATAATCATACTTTTGTGAAACATATAAAGCAACGCCCCCACCCGCCCTAATTTGCCTGTTATTAACTACAAAATCATATCCGTCGAGGGCGAAAGGAAGACTTAAATCATTGGAAAGCCAGGTTTCGGTTAAACCTATTATCGAAATTTTTTTCCTGATGGGATCATCTAAAAGTAACCTCAGTTCCTCAAAATGTTTATTAATACTCCTAATATTAAGATGTATGAGTGAAAAAATGGTGTGATCATATTCCTTGACAACATTATTAAACTGGTTGAGAGTAAGATATTCCGAAGATGGGCTTTGCAATTGGTTTTCTATATCAAAGTCATAATGAAATTCTTTCGACGATGTATTAAAACTATCTGAAACACAATTATCGAAAAACATATTATTTTGATCAATATTTACTTCTCTTTCTGCCAAAGAAGGTCCTACCGTATCGAAAAAATCATCATCAGTAATTGAATTGAATGCAGTGTCTATTGGATTGTGTAGTACAGGGTGAGCGTGATTGCCATTGCTTGTGTCCACGAGGGCACCTGTCGAGTGCAGCACAGGGGATTTTGACATCTAGAATGTCTGTGATGTACGAGACTAAAAAGAAAGAAAATGCTACATCTTAGTTGGAAACAGAATCAATGTAACATTAATCCCATACACGAGGTACCACATAATATATTACAGAATAACGTATTAACAATTATCAAAGAGCGTCTTCAGCCTTGCTCTACTATATAATAGGAATTAGAATACACCAGTTAAGAAATCAGGTTACAGAAGGAAAAAGAAAAAAAAAACAAACTAGGTAAAATGTCCCTTGACATTTATGAGTATTACATTAACCATTTTCAGAGAGTGATAGAAAAAAAAAGAGGAAAAAAATAAAACACCTCTCCTATACCAGATGCAGACATCTTGAATTGAATGATTTACATTCACAAATTTATGTACATGGGATGACATATATACAACACTGGTTGAATGCGAATGGGTGAATGCCCACCATTGTATGGTCACAGCGCGAACGGTCAATAACCACCAGCATGGCGCCTCCTGCCACGCCCCGCCGATGAGGCAAGGGATCGCCAAGCAGTACCTCAATGAAGGCGCCAACAAACAACCACGTGACGGGGAGGCGCCATGCTTCGGACTGCAATGTACAATGAAACAATAGAACGCAATCATCACCTGTGTATTACACTTGGGTGTCACAAATATAGCATATTCAGCTTTGTGTACACAGTATAAACGCGCAGATGAAGGAATGAGAAAAAGGTGAGTTAATTGTATAGGGAAACGTAGGTCAGTAACCACCAGCATGGTGCCCTCTGCCACGCCCCGCCGATGAGGCAGGAGACCGCCAAGCAGTACCTCAATAAAGGCGCCAACAAACAACCACGTGACAGGGAGGCGCCATGCTTCGGACTGCATTAATGAAACAATAGAACACAATCATTACCTATGTATTACACCTAGGTGTCACAAGTACCATAATATGCAGCTCTGTGTGCACCGTATAAACACGTATGTTTTAAATCATCCTACTTGGCAGACTATCATAATAAATCATTGATAAGTCAACCTTAATACGGAGCGGTCGTACATTCATAACACGTCTGAGAAGAAATTAGTCTCAACGTGAGAAAATCAAATGAAAAGGAAAAAATATATATATTCTTCGTAACTTTGCAATATTGAGAGTGGCTCGTTCAGTTTGAATGAACAGCAACACAGGAATATTAATCAAAATAAGCTTTATCTTAGCATAATAGCATCATATTACAATTCTTTTTTTTCTTTTTTTTTCAAGTACCGGTTATCTCTTGTAATCAGTAGAAACAATAACCAATCTACCATTAACATCCATGAAATTACGTACTGAGGTGATGAAGCGTTCCACCAGTATGTGTGACGTGCACAGTCACCACATGTGTATTACACTACCTTGGGTGTCACAATGTAGCATAAACAGTTTTGTGTACACAGTGCAAACACAGTCATGAGCAATTCAATCCATGGAGAAAGGCTGACTGACATCACGAGGAATTTACACAGTATAACACCATAATGTTTCACATACAGGTGAAGGTATGAAAAAAAGAAGAGAACTTAATTGAGTATGAAAAAAAAAGAAGAGAACTTAATTGAGTATGGGGAAATAACTTGCGATATTGAGAGCGGCTCGGTCAGAGCGTAGTTTGAACTCGAGTCTAAGCACACACCTGAAAATGATATCCAAACAGGAAAAGAAAAAAGAAAAAAAAGGAGTTACATACTTGTTTTCCGTGGGCAAACTCTGTGTGCAGCTGCCTTGCCCGTTTTCATGGGCAAACTCTGTGTATATGCAGGTAATTGCTTTTTGTTGTGAATGTTTAAGCGCTGACTTTGATCATGAACAGTAGGCAAAAATCTGTGCCAAAACACACACCAGTTACAACGTAACATGATACTGATTGAATGTTTTAAAATATCCTACTATCATGACTATCCTGATGATAGGATCATGTTTCAAATTTAGAATACCGGTTATCTCTTGTAAGTACACATCAGAAAAGGAAATTAATCTCGACGTGAGTTAATCAAATGAAAAGAAAAAAAAAACTAGAGACTTCATAACTTGCAATATTGAGAGAGGCTCGTCCAGTTTGACAGAACAACAACACATGTATATCAATCAAATGAGCTTCATCTTTAATAGCAAATGAGCGGGGTTTGAAGTCTAATCTAAGCACACGTTTGTAAATGATATTCTAGCAGGAAAGAGAAAGAAAAAAGTTATATACTTATTTCCCGTGGGCAAACTCTGTGTGCAGCTACTTCGCCCGTTTACATGGGCAAGCCCATTATCATAATGTTGATACAACATAGTACTGATTGAATGTTTTAAAATATCCTACTATCCTATTAACAACATTATGTTGAATATTTTTTTTTAAATACCGGTTATCTCTTGTAATCAGTCGAAACGATATCCAATCTACCATTAGCATCCATGAAATTTCGTACTGAGTTGATGAAGCCTTCCACTGGTATGTGTGACGTACCCAGTCACCACATGTGTATATTACACTTGGATGTCACAATGTAGCATAAACAGTTTTGTGTACACAGTGCAAACACGGTCATGGGCAATTCAATCTATGGATAAAGGCTGACTGACATCACGAGGAATTTATACAGTATAACAACCATAATGTTTCACATACAGGTGAAGGTATGAAAAAAAAAGAAAAGAACTTAATTGAGTATGGGGAAATAACTTGCGATATTGAGAGCGGCTCGGTCAGAGCGTAGTTTGAACTCGAGTCTAAGCACACACCTGAATATGATATCCAAACAGGAAAAGAAAAAAGGAGTTACATACTTGTTTTCTGTGGGCAAATTCTGTGTGCAGCTGCTTTGCCCGTTTTCATGGGCAATTTCTTTATCATATGCAGGTAACTGCTTTTGTTGTGAATGTTTAAGCGCTGACTTTGATCATGAAAAGTAGGCAAAAATCTGTGCCAAAACACACACCAGTTACAACGTAACATGATACTGATTGAATGTTTTAAAATATCCTACTTTGTTTATCCTAGTAATAGGATCATGTTACAAATTTTGAATACCGATTATCTCTTGTAAATACACATCTAGAAAGGAAATTAATCTCGACGTGTGTTAATCAATGAAAAGAAAAAAAAATAGAGACTTCATAACTTGCAGTATTGAGAGTGGCTCGTTCAGTTTGACAGAGCAACAACACAGGTATATTAATCCAATGAGCTTCTTCTTAGCAACTATATGTAAGCGTAGTTTGAAGTCTAATCTGAGCACACGTTTGTAAATGATGTTTTAGCAGGAAGGGGAAAGAAAAGAGTTATATACTTATTTCCCATGGGCAAACTCTGTGTGCAGCTGCTTTGCCCGTCTTCATGGGCAAGCCCATTATCATAATATTGATAAATGCTTTACTTTAATGTATGTATTAGCGCCGGGTTTATGCCCATGAAAAGTGGGCAAACCATTCGCCAACACACACACGGTCACAACGTGGTACTGATTGAATGTTTTAAAATATCCTACTACAGTCCTTCCACTGGTATGTGTGACGTACCCAGTCACCACATGTGTATATTACACTTGGTTGTCACAATGTAGCATTGTAAACAGATTTGTGTACACAGTGCAAACACGGTCATGGGTGATTAAATCCATGGAGAAAGGCTGACTGACTTCACGAGGGATTTACACAGTATAACACCATAATGTTTCACATACAGGTGAAGGGATGAAGAAAGAAAAAAAGGAATAAAAGAGACTCAATTGAGTACGGGAAAATATCTTGCGGCTCGGTCAGTTTGAAGAAAAACAACACGGTATATCAATCAGATGAGCTGTATAGCAAGTGAGCGTATAGATTGAACTCGAGTCTAAGCTCACACTTGAAAATGATAATTCTAACAGGAAAAAGAAAAAAGAAGTTACCTATTTATTTTCTGTGGGCAAATTTTGTGTGCAGTTTCTTTGTGTGATTTTCATAGGCAAACTCTCAGGCAACTGCTTTATGCTAGGTATGAATTAAGGCTGAATTTGCCCTTGAAACGGGCAAACTCTACACCAACACATTCACACACAAGTTACATCGTAACATGATACTGATGAATGTTTTAAAACATCCTACTGTCCTATTATTAAACATCATATTACAAAATTTAAACACCGGTTATCTCTTATGATAAGGACAAATAATATCCAATCTACTATCGCCATCTTATGAAATTTCGTACTGAGGTGGAGGTATATACTGGTATGTATGAAAATAACATGCATAATTGAAAACGTACCATTTCTGTTACCTTACTGAATTCTAAAGAATAATTATTAACTTGCCTAAAGCTCGTCTAGTGGTGATGAATGAGTTTCCTATTCTGAATCTGTCCAGGTGGTCCATGGCGCACGCTGATTTCCATCTCTGCTGAATTCTCTGGTTTGGAGTGTCATCTTTGCCCCGACTAATCGGAGTCTTGTAGCAACTTTTTGATCCCGGCGTAGTTTATAAGCAATGGATGCCAGATGACCCCTCTCCCTCTTAAGAGCCGGCGGAAGATCGGTCCGAATGGTGACTCGGGCGAAGTCGCGTACCGCGAGGTTGGTCATGACAACGGTCCGCCAGGATGGCTGAGAGGCTCCAGGAACATCGTTTTGGGCACCTAGGGTCGTCGATTCGTCGGTGGAGTCCATGGCCTCGTTGGATTGAGCGCCGGTATCAGCACTGGGTGCGGTGGAAGTTGTGGGTTTAGGGATTGACAGTTCAGCTGGTATACGGCCTTCACTATGAGTTATGTTGGCTTGTCGGGGACGGCTTTCGAAGGCATTGAGGAGGCGGTCACGGTCGGTCATTCAGACCCCCCCCCCCCCCCCCCCAAAAAAAAAAAAAAAAAAAAAATCACCACTTCAGTCTGCGAGCGACCTCAACGCCGGACTCTAAATGATTATTCTTGTATTTTATTTTTCTTTTATTTTGCACCAGGGACAACAAAATCGTGGGCAAAAACGATTCTCATCCTGGGCTCTGTCAGCACTGATTTTCTACATAGTAATATCTACGAGTATTCTACAGTGTTTACTATTTATCGACTAGTGTACATCCGTACGGTACGGAGCACGTACACGTTTGCATGTATATACGTGTGCTTCTTAATATGTATAAAGGTCTACAGCACGTTATACTTCTGACCAATCCATATACGATAATGTGAGCCCAAGTGCAAGCCTTAGCCTCATTAAAAAAAAAAAAAAAAAAAATGGAGGGGCAAGTAAATAATTTTGCCCACCCCCCGCCCCCATAATTCTCGAGACGAGAACATTCTCTTGCTTTTTTGCCAAAAAAAGAAGTTAACCCCCATAAAAACATTGGAAGGGCAAGCATAATTATTATCATTTTGCCCTCCCCCCCCCCTATTTAATTATTAGTGAGATGAGAAGAGTTTCTTGGCTTCTGACAGAAAAAAATTTGCCTCCTTAAAATGTTCGAGGGGCAAGCGCACCATCACATCAAAATCTTACTGCTACTTTAAACAAGTGGGACTGTTTCAAGAGTCGATAAAACACGCAAAAACATGCATCAAATTGTACCATTTACAACATCAATATGCAAAAACTTCTCACAATGGGAGGGGACACCCCCACCCTCCCCTTTGCTCCTATTCCGCTCGCTCTTTCTTGGTCGCGTTCATGATACTCAGTGTAAATATTAAAACAGGAAATTTATTTGGATGATACTATTTTATAGGCAAATCGTTCAATAATATTTCTACATCAAAATATACTACTATCCCTCAAACAAGTGGGACTGTTTCAAGTCGATAAAACAGGCCAAATCTGCATCAAATTGCACCATTTACAACATCAAAATGCAAAAAGTTATAACCGTGGGAGAGGGGACAAGGGGGGGGGGGGGGACAAAATGCAATTTCAGTTCTCATCGTGCTGGGGGACGACCCCCTCCCACACCCATGGGCATCACCAGGGGGGTGCGTTGGGTGCGAACACACCCCCCCCTTCAGACCCTAAAAATAAAAAAAAAAGAACTTCAGTCTGCGGGCGACCTCAACGCCGGACCCTAATGACTATTATTTTTTGTCTATTTTTTTTTTTGAAATTTTGCATCGGGGACAAAAAAAAAGAAAAAAAAAAGAAAAATCGTAGGCAAAAAACAATTCGCACCCCTGGTTCTGGCAGCACTGATTTTATACATATCTATAGTACACCTGTACAAGAGTAATCTACAGTGTTTACTATTTAGATAGATTTTGGACATCCTTCCCATGCTTGGTCACTTCGACGCCACCTCGCTGGTCATACCTCCCCCAGTCATGAACATAAACCGACACCCTTGACTACCAGTGGCGGATCCAGGGGGAGGGGCGCACCGGACTTCCCGCCCCCTCTTCATTTCCAAAGCGAAAAAGTATAGCTACAAACGGCAGTTTTTGGACTGTAAAATGTCAAAATTTTCAAGCTCGCTCGCTCCGCTCGCTGGCATTTAGTCGTAATGCCATTCTCCTGAAGTTGCTGCCAGTAATTGCCGGCAGTTCCACCCGGTGCGCCCCCCCCCCCCTTACTGCAAATATATATATATATATATATATAGCTACAAACGGCAGTTTTTGGACTGTAAAATATCACAATTTTCAAGCTCGCTCGCTCCGCTCGCTCGCATTTTTATAAATTCCCCTGATATTGCTGCCAGTAATTGCCAGCAGTTGCGTCCGGTGCGCCCCCCCCCTTAATTTCGAAAGCAAAAAAGATATAGCTTCAAACGGCAGTTTTTTGACTGTAAACTGTCAACATTTTCAAGCTCGCTCGCATTTAATATTTATGCAATTCCCCTGATGTTACTGCCAGTGATTGTCTGCAATTGCGCCCGGTGAGCCTCCCCCCCCCCTCTTAATTTCCAAAGCGAAAAATATAGCTACAAACGTCAGTTTTTCTACGGTAAAATGTCAACATTTTCAAGCTCGCTCTCTTCGCTCGCTCGCATTTAATTGATATGCAATTCACCTGATGTTGCTTCCAGTAATTGCCAGCAGTTGCGCCCGGTGGCATGCGCTCCACCCCCCTTAATTTCCAAAGCGAAAAAATATGGCTAAGAACGGCAGTTTTTGGACTGTAAAATGTAAAATTTTCAAGCTCGCTCGCATTTAATCGTTATGCAATTCACCTGATGTTACTGCCAGTAATTGCCAGCAGTTGCGCCCGGTGCGCCCCTCCCTTAATTTCTAAAGCGAAAAAATATGGCTAAGAACGGCAGTTTTTGGACTGTAAAATGTAAAATTTTCAAGCTCGCTCTCTTCGCTCGCTCGCATTTAATCGTTATGCAATATTCACCTGATGTTGCTGCCAGTAATTGCCAGCAGTTCCGCCCAGTGCGCCCCCCCCTTGATTTCCAAAGCAAAAAAAACAAATATGGCTAAGAACCTAAGAACGGCAGCTTTTGGACTGCAAAATGTAAAATTTTCAAGCTCGCTCTCTTCGCTCGCTCGCATTTAATCGTTATGCAATTCACCTGATGTTGCTGCCAGTAATTGCCAGCAGTTCCGCCCGGTGCGCCCCCCTCCCTTGATTTCCAAAGCGAAAAAATATGGCTAAGAACGGTAGCTTTTGGACTGTAAAATGTAAAATTTTCAAGCTCGCTCGCTCCGCTTGCTCGCATGTAATCGTTATGCTCTCCTGATATTGCTGCCAGTAATTGATAGGAGTTGCGCCTGATGCGCCCCCCCCCCTTAAATTCCAAAGCGAAAAAATATAGCAACAAACGGCAGGGGTTTTTTTACTGTAAAATGTCAAAATATTCAAGCTCGCTCGCTCCGCTCGCTCGCATTATTTTAATTGTTATGCATTTCTCCTGATGTTGCTGCCAGTAATTGCCGGCAGTTGCGCCGGGTGCGCCCTCCCCCTTTATTAATTTTCCAAAGCGAAAAAAACTACCAAATGGTAGTTTTTTTACTGTAAAATGTCAAAATTTTCAAGCTCGCTCTCTTCGCTTACTCGCATTTAATCGTTATGCCATTCACCTGATGTTGCTGCCAGTAATTGCCAGCAGTTGTGCCCGGTGCTCCCCCTTAATTTCCAAAGCAAAAAAATATGGTTACAAACGGCAGTTTTGGGACTGTAAAATGTCAGATTTTTAAAGCTCGCTCGCTCCGCTCGCTCACATGTAATCGTCAAGCCATTCTCCCGATATTGCTGCCAGTAATTTGTCGTTTCACACCGTCATTCGTAATCCATTTATAGGGGGACAACCCCCTCCACAACCTCCCCCCTTGCTTGTTCCGCTTGTTCGGGCTTGGTCGCGTTCATGACATCAGTGTAAGAATTATTACTAGAAGTTTATTGAACTATACCATTTATAGGCAAATTGTTCAATAACAATTTACTTCAAAATGTACTGCTACC